>NW_017731463.1:1820329-1841915 GCF_001890085.2 Hipposideros armiger | reverse complement strand
AGAGAGAGAGAGAGAGAGAGAGAGAGAGAGAGAGAGAGAGAAGTTTTTCCGAAGACCTTTGAAGCCCTTCCAGTTATAAGGTTTTTTTGTTACTTTCAGGGGAAAATGTCTACCCCAGGTTCTCTGCACATTCTGTAATATCATGACAACTCATTAGCAACAATGGCTGTGTCTGAGCCTGTGAGAATATGGTGATTACTGAGATGGAGTTTGGTCTAGACACCCAAGATTGAAAATGTCATGAGGTTGAGCATCAGTTTTAAATTAATAGCTGTTTCCCCAGATATATGGCCCTTTTATTTTCTTAATAAGTTAGAGAAAGCTAGCCAGTGGGCATAGAAATGCTGCAAAAATATATATATATATATTTATAAATTATTTCATTAAAACTTTGAAAAGGAAATTTACCAGTGAAAACAGTTAAAAAACTCATAGAAGAATCTACCAGAGAAAACATGAACTATCTTCAGAGAAATTAGGCAATTGTACCACTCATACACAGAAGGCCTGAAAAGTTTAAAGCCTTAAACTAATATAGCAGATGCAACTTGTTGTAAAATTTGGTTGTTAGATAACGGAACAACTTTTTATTTTTTATTTTTACATATCAAAAGCATTACAAGAGACTACAATAACTATAAGTTGTCATCATGTTTTTAAAGTAATGGCATATGTAGCAGTAAATATACAGCCCAGAGCTTTTTAAGATAGAAAACCTGGATGGTCAGTTCTTCTCTCTAAATGCCTTCTCCCAGCCCCAGCTCACCCTCCTGCTGAGTGATTTGCTTTTATACCCAGCTTGTAGTACCCAGAACTCGAACTCCTGCCTCAGCCCACTTTACAAACATTTAACCATCAGGCACTTCCTGGGCCACTTACAAAGAGCAAAAACCACAACTCCAGTCCATTGAGAACATTTGTTGGCTGAACTTCACGACAGATCTAAGATCTGATGTTTCACTTTCAGGGTTACACCCTGGTCTCAGCTATGACTGTGGCTCTCGGGTCCATGAAACACTGATCTCATCTCGGTGCTTCCACACTGCCTCTACGGGCTTTTCTGTGCACAGCAGTGATCCCATTAAAATGTAAATTCATTGAATGGTTGATTAATGGAAATTTCTCTTATAGATGTATTCCAAATAAATGAAGGCTAGATAAGTGGTAGGATGCAAATGTTATATTGAAATGATCACAAATAGGCTGTTACCACCACAAAATAAGACCAAGTCTGCATGACTGTTCCTCTTGATGAAAGTCCTCCTCCTACACCTGTGAAGACATTTTGTCCAGAAAATAGGCCCTGAATCTTAGCATGCCACTTGATTTTACTGCCAGATTATAGGAGTCAGAGGAACATAGTGAAACCACAGTCACGCAACCAGCAAAATCCAGACTGTGGAGAACTCTACAGGATGAGAGACCCAGTTTCTTCAAAAACAAATGCAAGGGAAAAAAATAGATGTTGGAGACGCTATGGATTAAAAGAGACTTAAGAGATACAAGCAATTACAAAGTACAGATCTTACTTGGATCCCTATTCAAACATACAGACTAAAAATAATTATAAGTTTTCTAGGGAACTATGACCACTGACTGGACATCTGATGAGACTAATACAGCATTGTTCATTTTTCAAGCACGAATGAGAGGTGTGTTGGGAAATAGTTAATAATTGAATCTCCAGGGATAAAAGCCCTGATTTTCGTGTTTGTTGATTTCCATGGTATTCCAGGTTCATTGCCCCCTCCCTGCCCATGGCCAATTTCAAGTTATATCACAATGATGTTAGAAAAAGGTGCTTCTATTTTCGAGATCCCAACTAGCATGCTTGTGGTTGAAATGGCATGATGTCGGAGGTTTTCTTCAAACTGATCTGGGGTAGGGGGAGGAGGTAGGCAGTAAAATGAAACAGTATTTTAGACTGAGTCATGTATATATATGCTGGGGTTTCTTAGACATTTTCCTCTACTTCGCATGTCTTAATATTGTAAAATAGAAAAGATTTTAGCAAGTAATTCACGTCTTCTACTGAAAACCTTCCAGGGGCCTCTTTCTGAGTAGAAGCCAAAGTCCTCACTGTGAGCTGAAAGACCTCCACCTGAGCCTCTCTCTTCACTCGGCTTCACTTGTCTGGTCTTTCCATGTTCTAGGCCTGCTGCCTCCTCCTGTGTACCGGCTGCTGTTCCTACCCAGAATGCTTTCTCCCTATGACCACAGAGATCATTCCCCCACTTCCTTCAAGACTCGCTTTGATGCCATTTTCCTAATAAGGACCCGATTTTATGCTCCATCCTGCCCACAGCCCCTGCCCAGCACTCGTGATTCCTAGCATGTATCATCTTCTAACATATCATTATTTACATATTTAAATCAATATGAACTTCATGTATATTTGTACTTAGAACAGTGCCTGGAATGTAGTGGTTACTCAAAATGATGTTTTATGGAATTGAATGAATGAATGGAGGATGGTGGTGACATCCATGAATATTACAGAATTTTTCTTTTCCTTTGATTGACACTTCTGATATATTACCCCCACTGATTACAGTATTTAAAATATATTTTTGGAAGATTGAGTTGCTGGGAACAGGTTTTAATATTGATAAAAATAGTGCAAATTCTGTTAGATTCTCTTTAAAACATCAATATAAGTTTGTTTCTACACTAGAAATGCAGAGGTAGAAACCTTTTAAGAGAATATAAGTATCCTTAAAATAAAATCAATACGCTTCAAGGGGAAAAAGAATGACTGTTTGATTAGTTTACTTCCAAAATGTCTTGACCATTATTTTAAAGAGGTCACAATTTTTAGATAGGATGCTAATCCTTTTGGATTCTAGCCTATTTTCTTCAATCAGAGTGTCTCCCTCCCCACATTTATCCTACAGCATATACCTAGATAACAACATGCTTCTTTCTCTAAGAGTTCATCTGAGTGGGTTTACCTTCATACCCCCTAACAATCATCCCTAAATGTTCAGGGGAACACCTGTGAGAGCTTCAAGGAAGAACAAAAATTCTTACATTTTGGACTTTCAAACAAACATGATAATTCTTAATGAACTCCTTAATGTCATGACCTAAGCAGAAAGTTCAAGAACTTGTTTGACATTTTGTTTTATCACACATGTAGGTAGGATGCATGGGCCTGAATGCTGTATTACATTGCCTAGTTCATGCATTACTTTTCATTTACACACAGCTTTCTTTGTTCCCGCAAACGAAATTAGTTATTTCAGTGACCCAGTAATAGGAGTGCTCCAGTGTAGAATGTGAGAACCATGCGTTTCTTCGCTTAAATCACAGCCATTTGATCACCAAAGGGCATGTTTTCATTCTGTTGCACAACATCCAGTGGGCTACTCAGGCCTTGGCATATGAAATGACTAAAAGGAAAGGCTTAGAAAATAAGCATATGAAAAGATGCTCAACATCATATGTCATTAAGGAACTGCAAATTAAAACAGCAATGAAATACCACTATACTCCTATTAGAATGACCAAAATCCAAAACACTAACAACACCAAATGCTGGTGGGGATATCGAGCAACAGGAACTCTCATTCATTGCTGGTGAGAATGCAAAATGGTACAGACATTTTGGGAGACAGTTTGGCAGTTTTTATAAAACCAAACATACTCTTACTGTACAATCCAGTAATCACTTTCCTTGTTATTTACCGAAATGAGTTGAAAACTTCTGTCCATACAAGCACTTATGCACAGGTATTCACAGCTGCTTTATTAATAATTGCCAGAAACTTGGAGGCAACCAGGATGTCTTTTAGTAGGTGAATGGATAAACAAACTATGGTAAATCCAGGCAATGGAAGATCAGTTAGCACTAAAAGGAAATAAGCTATCAAAAGACACGAAGGAACCTTAAATTCATATTACTAAGTGAAGGAGGTCAATCTGAAAAGGCTACATATTATATGATTACAACGATATGACATTCTGGGGAAGGCAAAATGATGGAGACAGAAAAAAGATCAGTGGTTGCCAGGGGTTTGGGAAGAGGGAATGATGAAGAGACGGTACAGAGGAGCCTTAGGCAGTGAAGTTACTCTACATGATAATGTAATGGAATATACATGTCATTATACATTTGTCAGGACCTAAAAAATGTACACCAAGAGTAAACCGCTAATGTGAACTATGGACTTGGGTGATAATGATGTGTCAATGTAGGTTCTTTTTAAAATTAATTTATTTTTTACTATTAGTTTCAGGTATATAAAACAGCATAGTGGATAGACATTTACACACCCCACAAAGTGATCACCCCACCAAGTCTACAACCCATCTGACACTATACATAACTGTTATACTACCATTGACTCTATTCCCTATGCTGTACTTTACATCCTGTGACTATATATGTTTTTAATTATAGTTGATGTTCAATATTATTTTATATTAGCCTCAGGTGTACAGCATAGTGGTTAGGCATTGATATAATTTATGAAGTGATCCCCATCATGAGTCTAGTACCCATCTGACACTATATATAGTTTTTATAATATCATTGACGGTATTCCCCATACTGTACTTCCCATCCCAGTGACAATTTTGTAACTACCAATTTGTACTTTCTAATCCCTTCACCTTTCTCACTCAGCTCCCCAACTCCACTCCCATCTAGCAGCCATCAGTTCTCTGTATTTTTTTACTCTATTTCTGTTTTGTTTGTTCATTGATATAGTTCTTTTTTTTTTATTAAGATTTTTATTGGGGAATTGGGGGTATGGGAACAGCGCTGGGGAATTGGGGGAAGGGGAACAGACAAGTTGCTGTCGTTTTGTTCTTCAGTCTAGTTGTGGAGGATGTTGCTTCACTGGCCCAAGTTGGCACCATCATTGTGCTCTTCCCGGGCGAGGCAGATCAGTCGCCGGCTTCTGGACGGCCGCTCACGGCGGCTGCTGGCTGCTCACGCTGGCTGCTGGCCACACACGGTAGCTTATGGCAGCCCACTGCCACAGAGGCTACAGCCTACGCTGTCGCCGGCAACTCATGGCAGCGCAGCTCCAGGTTGAGCTGTTGTTCACCATCTTAGCTGTAGAGGGCAGTGTCACTGGCCCTCATGTGGGATCCGAACTGGGGCCCTGCTGTGCAGAGCTGGTGTCCCAAGCCAGCTCTTAACTAACGCACCACTTGGCCGGCCCTATTATTTGCCATTTTAATTATGATGTGTTTTGGTGTGGACCTGTTTGTGTTCATCTTGTTTGGGACTCTCTGTTCTTTCGGGGCTTATATGTCTATTTTCTTCTCCAGGTTAGGAAAGCTTTCAGTCATCATTTCTTCAAATAGATTCTCAATCCCTTGACCTTCTCTTCTTCTTCTGGTAATCCTATGATGTGAATGTTGTTATGCTTAATGTTGTCCCACAGGTCAACAAAACTATCTTTGTTTTTGTTTTTTTTTGTTTTTTTAATTCTTTTTTCTTTTTGTTTTTCCTGTTGGGTGGTGTTTTCTGCTATTTTGTCTTCTAAATCACTGATTTTATCCTCTGCTTCATTTAATCTGCTGCTGATTCCTTTTAATGTATTCTTCATTTCAGTTATTGTATTCTTTATTTTTTACTTTTTTTTATGGTTTCTGTGTCTCTATGCTTACTATTTCTTCATTGAAGTTCGTATTAATCATTTTTATAATTAGTGTTTTAAACTCTGTCTCTGGTAGTTTGAAAGGCTCCATCCATTTCATTTAGTTCTATTTCTGGAGGTTTCTCCTGTTCTTCTATTTGGGACATGTTTCTTTGTTTCTTCATTCTGGCTGCCTCTCTGTGTTTGCTTCTATGTATTAGGTAGATCTATGTCTCTCAGTCTTTGCTGGGTGGCCTTATGTAGTATGTGTCCTGTGTGGTCCAGTGGTACATTCTCCCTGATCACCTGTGTGTGCTCCAGAAGTGTCTCTTGAGTGTGTTGTGTGTGTTCTCCTGTTGTAGTTGAGCCTTGATTGCTTTTGGCGAATCAGTAGGTAGGACTCTCTCCCAGGCTGATTAACTGTGAGGATTGGCTATGCCCATAGTGTATGAGCTGCTGTGTGGGGGCTGACCCCTCAGAGGAGGATTTGTTCCCATGGGCTCTTGTGCCTATTGAGACCACCCTTTGGGTGTGCTGCTTGTGGTGCTAACCAGGGAGTACTCTGGGGTAGTCTGAAGCTGACCTCTGGGTGTATTTTTTGTGGTATCTTTTGGGAGGGACTCCTGTGCAGGCCAATTTCAGCCTTGCCTGTGACTGGCCTGCAGTTCCTGATAGGAGCCATAAAGCTGTATGTGGTTGGCTGCTGCGTGTCCTGGACCTGGACGTGTGTGTGAGTGGCCTTGCTGTGAACTGAGGCTTGTTGCCACCAGCTTAGAAAGGGTACAGGGCCCCCTAGGCCTACTGCCACCTGCCAGCTACCCGAAAGGCTCAGCCCTTGAAAGATCCTCCTTAGGTGCATGGGCTGGGCTGGCTGACTCAGCGTTGAGAGTGTGGCTGCAAGGTAGAGCTAGGTGGGTCATGTGGGATCCCAGTCACAAGGCATGGCTGATGGTTTTTACAAAGTTAATGCAGGTTCAGTTTTTGTGATAGTGCCTGACCTGTTATCACTTTGCAAAACACCCTTAGAACACTGCGGCCAGCCCTCGCTTTTTTCAGGCTTGCAAATCCCTGAGAGCTACCCCAGAGAGGCTGTGGTTCAGGTTTTGGGTCACTGCCCACCACCCAAATTTCCTTGGGCTGCCACATGCCATCTGCTGCTTTACAAGGCTGTGGAACAGGACTGGCCATCTAGGTAGTGAGAGTGTCCCTGGCAATGCAGCTCTAGGTGAACAGGGCCGGGTTCCAAGGAGCTACAGGGGGTAGCTGGTTGTTTTTACAAAGTTATGCAGTTTTGGTGCTTGCACCAGTTCCAGGCCCATAACCACTTCCCCAAAATGCCCTGAGAACACCATGGCCAGCCACCCGATTGTTGCTGGAAAAGGCTTCCATATAGCTTGTGGGGCAGGACCAGCTGCTCAGTAGTCAAGAGTGTCCCCGGTGATGCAGTACTAGCTGTGTGGGGTGGGGACCAAGCGCATTACTAAGGTGGTGCAGATTTTACTAGACCAGTGTGGTCTCAGATTTGGCCCTTTGGTGGAGGGTTTAACATAGAGAAGATGGTGCCCTCCTGTAGGCTGTACATAAGTCAGGCTCCATACGGGGATAATGGCGGTTGTTCCTTCAGACCTTGCCACAAAACTGTCTTTCCCTGTATGTCTCTGGTGCTTTTCAAGTTGCCACCCCTCCCCCAGAGATCAGATGAGTGTTTGCAAGTGAGTGAGTCTGTGTGTGGGCCCTTCAAGAGGATGACTTCCATCTTACTTGGACAGACGGACAGAGTCCTCTCTGATTTTCACTGCCAGATGTTGTGGCAACTCCACTTCCTAGCACAGGACCCCTGGGCTGGGGATCCCAGTGTGGGCTTGGACTCCTGCCTCTTCAGGGGGGACATCGACCACTGAGGTGTCGCTCCTGGTGTTCATCCAGTACCTGTGGGTTTGGGATCAGCCTGTTCCACATTTCCCCCACTTTTACCGGTCTCGATGTGGTCTCTTCTTTATATCCTTAGTTATAGGGTTCCTGTTCAGCCTGTCTTTAGGTGATTCTTGAGATTGATCGTTCTATAATTTAGTTGTAATTTTAATGTGACCATGGGAGGCAGCATGCATAGCATTTATTTAATCCACCATCTTGGACCTTCTCCTCCCTGTACGCTCTTTGATTGTAACTACTGTGCCACTCTGGTAGGGATGTTAATAATGGGGGAGGCTCTTTGTGTGGGGAGGCAGAGGGATCTGGGAACTCTGTGTGCTTTCAGCTCAATTTTGCTATGAGCCTGAAACTGCTGTAAAAAATAAAGTCCATTTAAAAAAGAAATAAAGGTCTAATAAAAATGGGAGTAGAATACCTATGTGATACCTTAATGGGACTAATTAAGGAATAAAATGAAAGTCTTCTCCATCATGCTAATACATCGGTGTATCAGGTTGTTATCTACTGATTTGCAAATATGAGCACAAATAGATTTCAGGAATAAAAATTGAAGCTGCATTTTGAAGTTTAGAGTGTGTTAGATCTCATGATCTTTTCTGTTTCCTGCAAAAAGATGCTGGATATGAAGTGATACTTGCTTCAAATCATTTCCGGAATATTCCAGTTGCCATAGCAGCCAAAGCTGTTGATGGAATTTATATACAAAGCCCTCAGAAAAGAGATTTGCTAAAAAGTATTTGGAGTAGCTCAAGGTAGTTGGGTTTTTCTTAGCTCACCTTCACAATTTTCTTTGCTTATAAGTTCTCTGCCTTTTTATAGCAACTAAGATAGTATTTTTTTTTGAGCTAAAAATATGTACCTATCATCTGTGTGACACACGTCATGATCAGTGTGGTAACTGGGCCAAATAATTGAAATACTGACTTTCCTGGAGCAAATGGAAACTATTAATACACCTGGGAGTGTCAGAGGTTAGAAAGGGACGCTCAAGCGTCTTCATAACTGTATTAGCTCAGTTTCATTAGCCCTTATTTCTCTTTAAACATATCATTTCTTAGGGACTGATCCTATAGTTAAGGTGGTACACAATAGAATGAAAATTAATGTGCAGTGGGATGTGCCTTTCATGTCTGCAGAGATCTCTGTACCATCTCTGGACTGCCCTGAAGATGCACTTTTGCAGACTCTTGTTCTTGTGCGTGTGTGTGTGTGTGTGTGTGTGTGTGTGTATTTAACATTCAAATGACTTATTTTATTTTTTATGGGACTTTTATTTTTTATTAGTTTCAGGTGTACAAAACAATATGATAGACATTTACACCCTTCACAGAGTGATAACCCCCCCTCTCCCAGCCTATTATTCCTCTGAGATCGTATATAGCTGTTACAATTCCACTGAGTTTATTCTCTATGCTGTACTCTACACCACCACATCCTGTAACTATATATATAAATATATATATATATATAAATATATATATTTAGAGTTGACATTCACTATTGTTCAGCTTTAGCTTTAGGTGTACAGTGCAGTGGTCAGGCATCTACACCGTCTATGAAGTGGTTTCCCTAATAAGGCAAGTGCCCATCTGATACCCTATAAAATCTTTACAACATTATTGATTATTTTCCCCGAATTGACAGACTCTTACTTTATATCTGCTAAGTTATGTGATGGCAAACATGTCCTGAATTGGGCACAGCTCCGCTGACCTTATTACATTGGTTTTTGTGTTTTCTAAAAGTTTATCCTCTGGTTGCCAAAATATTGTCAAAAGAATCAAAACAATGGACATTTAACACTCCATGACTCTGTGATCCTCTTGAAGATGAGATGATGAGAGTCCTGGGGACTCTGAAAGAGCTTGACCTTTACTGATAGTGCCACTGCCAATTAACGTGGTTTCCCTGTTGGCTGGTGCTGCCCAAGTGTTCGCTCAATCTTTGACATACATAGAAAAGAATAAGCCTTATTTGTAGAGAATTCTATGTGAGATACTTCTTCAGGTCAACTCTTTTGTAAACTCCAGAATTTCCCTTAATGTTGGGTTTTGGTTTCACTTAGGCTAAGCATCTCTTTAATAATGCACAAGGGTATGGGAGACTGTACTCAGTGCTATGAAGAAACAGTGAAGGTGCCATCAGGGAATGTAGGGGAAAACCTGATTTCGTTGGAGGAGTGAGATATGGAAGGTCTCCCTGAAGTGATGATGTTTAAACTGGGACCAGAAGAACTAGTGGGTATCAATCAGGCAAACCCTACTTGCACTGACTGACTTTAGTTCAACTTTTCAAGCATAATGCAAATTCCCTTATCAGGGTCTTCACAAAGACTACTTGGCTTGGAATGCTGAACCTCTCCTAGTTTATAATTAATTTTTTTTTGTGACTAGCCATTTAATGTCAGTCTTCCCAGCTAATCCACAATCAGGAGATTTTTTTTTCCCCAATCTGGATTTGAGTAATTTTGAATTATTTTGTGATTGCTCTTCCATGTCCCACTGGATGCTATTCAAACAACTTCTGTGAGGGGAGCAAATTAATATACTGATAGCAGATCCAATGGGAAATGAATGAGGTTTGGTTGGCTTGAAAAATTTTCTATGCTGCTTGAATTCCCTTTAATAAATGCTTTTGGTGATTTTCTGATTGACCCTTTTCAAAAAAGTATCAATATATTGAGCCGCCATTTATAAGAATAGCACAATTGTGTTTGGTTTAGGTCTAATGGTAATTAAACTTTGCAATGCAGTACATTTGTTCCTTCACAATTTCATTGGACACCTTTGGATTGAAGTAGGTGCCATGTTTGGCACTCTGATTGTACTTTCTTTCAGACTTCATTAAAAAGGATTGCCATTACCTTGTACACTTACCTCTCAGGATGAGGATACTTGAAAAATGCTGTAACTCCTTAAATCAACTAGTTATTGAAGCCCAGATTACTACGGAACCTGAAAATTTATCAAGTCAAAGGCTATTTATAGTTCAGAACTGTAACTGTTTCCATATCAGGAATTCAGCCATGACTTTCATGGACCTCCCAGGAGGTCAGGCTTTATCACGCAGTTCTTCCGATTATTGGTTGATTCTAGTGTTGGATTCTCACTTGGGAGTGATACCGCTGGTGACAGGGTCATTCTTATTTGCTAACACATTCTTCAATTTCTGAAATGAGTGGCTAGGATCACAGAGTTGATTACTGATTTTTCTCCCAGTAATGCTGAATAAGGAAAGCCACATTCAAGCTAGGTTGAGAAAAGCTGATTGGTTATATATTCTTTTACCTCATTACAATAATTCACGTCTTCTCCCTACTTTGGTAGGGCCTTCTTGTTGTATCATCTCTGAATTTAATCCACCCACCGTAACTTAGTTTTAAAGCGGCTGCTATCCTTTGAGGATTCATTCTCATAATTTATCTGTCGTCTCTATCCCTCCTTTGACAAATTAATTCCATCAGCATCCAGTGAGCATGTTTTATGAGCCAGACACTGATTTAGGTTCCAGGGATAAAGCAGTTAATGAAAGACCAACAATCAGTTTCTTGATGTGGTTCCCATTCCAGAGGGGTGAGACAATGAATAAGGGAAATAAGTAAAATATACAGCATTTTAGTTGGGCATGTGTGCCATAGGAAAACAGAGGCACAAAATGGAGTGTTGGTGGGCAACTGAGATTTTAAATTCGGCGGCCAGGGAAAGACCTGACTGAGCAGCTAGCCTCTGAGTACAGACGGAAAGGAAGTGAGAAGGCCCTGTAGGAGGAGGAGTGTCCAAACAGAAAGAGCACCGAGAGGGAAACATCAGAAGAGGAAGAGACAGGAAGTACACCAGCGGGGTTGAAGTGGAAGGACCAACAGGTAGAAGAAAAGAGGATGAGGTCAAATACAAGCAGCAGGAGTACAGGCAAGTGGGGCTCTGCGAAACCCCAAGGGCGTTTTGGCTTTCACTGTGAGGGAGATGGAAAGCCCCTGCAGGTCTGAGGAGAGGAATGATATGATCTGATTTACATAAGAACAGATTTTATAGATAGACTCTGGGTGCTGTGTGGAAAAGAGACCTATAGATTGACTCTGGCTGCTGTGTGGAAATGAGACCGCATAGGATTTGGTTGGCAGCAGGGAGACTAGATAGGAGGTTGCTGCAATAACCCATGCAGGGGAGGATGGTGGTTTGGAGCAGAGTGGAGGTGGTGAGAAGGAGAGTATATTTGTAAAGTAGATATAATAGAATTTGTTGATAGATTGGATGTGGGATGTGAAAGGAAGCAAACAGTCAAGAATGGCCTAAATTTTTTGGCCCAAGCGACTGGAAGTGTGAAGGTCCTATGAAGAGATGCGGGGACACTGGAGAAGTGCAGGTTTGGAAGAAGACCAGATGTTTGAGACAAGTGCTCCTTGTTTCTCCCTTTGTCAATAACTAAGGCCATTCTCAGGTGTTCCTACATCCCGACACCCCCTCCACACACACACACACACACACGCACACACACAGACACACACAGACACAGACACACACACAGACAAATACACACACACAGAGACAGACAGACACACACACAGACAGACACACACAGACACACACACATACATACACAGACACACACACACATACACACATGCACACTCCCCCACTCCCTCCCTTATTTCCCACTGAAAATAGCTGGCTGGTTCCCAGTGGTTAGTCTCATTCAGTCCTGAACAAAGAGACTGGGAGAGGGGAGAAGATAAGTGTAGAAACAGAGCTGCCTTTTTAACATTTAAATTTTGGATGAAGCCCTGGAGGGCCAGGGACTTGCAGAAAGTATAAATTATGTAACAACTCATGTTTCATTTTAACGTAATGTAATAGCACAAGGAATGAAATAAAAAAACTAGCTGTAGCTGTTCTGATGTGTTGGTATGTATTTTCTTCTTTTATGTCAGAGCTGAGATCTCAAGCTAGAAGCCATTCTTTTGGGTTTCACGTTTCTGAATGCCCTTATGCTATCCCTAACCTGTGAGACCCCTTCTGCCTGGTTTTCTGTCTTGTTCCCAGGACTGTGGGGGTAAGGACAATATTTGCTGGTTCACTTCTATACCCTTAGAGTACCTGGAAGAGTACCTGTTGAATTTGTTGAATGAATGGGGCCCAGATTCTATGATATGACTTCTGCCTTAAAAAGTTTTCCAGTTAAGGGCACCCAAGTCGGGACCCCCTCTCGTTATGAGAGCTGTTGCTTTTTGCTCTAATAAAACTATCCTCTGCTGTAAACTTTACCTCTCTGGTTTGTGTCTCCATTCTTTGGCTTCACAAGACTCCGATCCCGACACAAGAAATATCCTACATCATTTATTGGGGGCTCGCCTGGGATGAAAAAGAGATAAATATTATTGACGAAAAATATCCAGCCTAAGAGAAAACTTATAAGAGTTTATTTGAGCCAAACTGTCGACAATTGTGGGGAAGCAAAATCTCAACGGATTGAGAAAATGCTCCGGAAAATGGCAGCTTGCAGTTTATTTTATACATCAAATCAAAGGAGGAGGGTTACATGAAATCCACTGGTGATAGATTAAGGGGGTGGGAGAAAGCAAAGCGGGGAAATCTTTGGGGTTGGATAAAAGTACATTGGAGAGACAGGTACTCCTTCCACACAGGTGGGTGCAGGATAGCTAACAGTTGGCTCTTGACAGCACATAGAGATGGTAATCAGGAGACAAGTATGACCGTGAGGAATTTTGCAGTTTCCAACTCTGGTGGGGGGGGGGGTAGGGGAAGGATTAAAGATGTTATTTTAGGTACAAAAAGACAAAGAACAGGCCCACTGAAAAGGCACAGATTAAGTTAATGAGGAAGCTCAAGAGATGTGACTTCCTGCCATGGCCCACCTTAGTTAAGAATTTTTATGTTCACACCATCCTCTGTGGTTATTTTCAGTCTCCTGAGCTTGTCAGGTTTAACATGTGGCCCCTTTTCTGTCCACAATATGATCTGTGCTTTTTCATCAGTAGTGTGTTGTCCCTTTCTCCTATCATACAAACAATGGGCCTTCGCCAGCCAGTTAAAAGCAACAAAGTGTGGCTGCCGTTTTTTAAGACTCGAAGGACAGGCTTAGCAGAAGGGCTCTGGTTACCCCCTCCAAAACCGAGTCAGAGGAATGTTGGCCTTAGCCCGACTGCCTTCTCTCTTGGGGAAAAGAGGGGAACCTGAGGACAGCGTGAGTTTGGGGATTTAAAAAAAAATTTTTTTCCCCGGTTAAAATAGATAATCCTGTCATTTGAAATTGGGTTTCCTTTGCATAAGAGTTTCATGTCGAGATTGGGCTTCACTGGGAAGGGGTTCATTGAGATACAGGTACATGAGCTCTTTGAATAATAACAAAGACATACTGTGTTACAAAATTTTCAAGCTGTAAATGGAGTAAATCTTTACGATTCAGAACTCTCAGAGGTATTAGCATGTCAGTGGTTTGGTCAACTCCACTTTATCTGACCATGCTTACTTGTGTAAGCATGCAGGAGGCTCAGAGAAAGATGCTGATTTAAGGAAAATGTAAATAAATAGTAGTGCAAGAGGGGCATAGGTCTAGAAAAAGTTGTGAAGCTTGGAATGTAAATGTAAGTACGGGAAACAGTTTTAATCTAAGCATCCAGTTGACATTTGCAAGTATTGTACATGTCTGCTCAGTGGCCGTCCAATGTATCACGTGTATGTTGAGGACGAGATTTTTGCATGTCAAAAGGTCATGTTCAGACAATTGGGATTTCTGAGAGGTCTACGCCGCATCAGTGGTATGCATTTCTACTGAACCTGTCTAATAATTGCAAGAAACATAATGCATCGATCTTGAACTCTCAATTACCCTGGACTGCTTCTCAAGCAGGTTTTGTTTGTTTTACTACTATTTTTAATAATACTTAGGTAGCAAAGACACAAATCATTTTAAATATTATCTCCTTTGGCCCATAGAAATGAAGAAAAGGAGAATTCATTTATGTGCAAAAGAGAATAGACAAAACAGCTGATTTTGTCCTCATCCCAGGCTGGCCCTTGGGGACCACGGAGAGATCAAAGAAGACCCAACCGGTTTGCTTTTGAAAGGAATTTTAGGTGTGAAAATTTCCTCTTTCATAGTAAGAAAAAGAGTCAGCTTGATGAAGGAATTGCTAACACTGGGACTTAAAAAACAAATAATTAAAACAAATCCAATTGGAACTGATAAATATATAATATATATATGTATATATATATATATATATATATATATATATATATATATATATATATATATGTATTTTTAGTCCAGGAATCCAGGAATTGATTTTTCTCTCTTGCCGGCTACCTAACCACATGGCAGATTTCAGCATTCCCGTAATTATGGACAAATGCCCTAAAACAGGCAGCATCCACAGACCTGCAACCGGGCTGAGTTTCACCCAGCAGTGTCTGAAGGAACAACCCCATTTCTGTGCAGGCCACAGGTTGGGATGTAATTAGAAATGGGCAGAGGTAAGACACAACAGGTATTCCCTGGTGGCTGTGGTGATGTCCCCAACCCAATAGCCTCCAGAGAGGAAGATCTGCAGCCCATGTGGGTGAGACAGAAGCGATATGATGCTTAGAATGTGGGACCCCAGGTGGGCTTTCAACACGACAGTTCCTGCAGAGAAATGTCTATTCTAATTATATAAGACAAGTTGATTTCATGTTTTTAATTTTTACTTTAAAAATGTTTTTGTCACTTGAGCGCCTCATCACCGTTTCCAGCAGCCATTTCTCAGGGGCTCACTCTCTTTGAACTTTGTATGGTGTTTACCATTGAGGGTGACGCTTGGCATTCTCAGCTGCTTTTCTGTGGTGCTGGAACGAGGGCTCACTTTCCGTTTGCTTCTCCTGGCTCTGTCAGTGCCGACTGTTCTTCTGCAAAGTGTGGTCGTCTGATTGGTGTCTAACTTTCCTTTGTGATTCCTCTGCGTCCCTTCTCTTTCCTCCTCCCACTCCTTCTGCTCTTCATCTCATTTGTCTCCTCCTCTGTTATCTGACCAACTGTCATGTCTATACAGGGAATTCCACCAGCCCATGCTTCTCTCTCAAGTTGCAAATTCACATTTCTAACTCCCAGTCGAAATCTTCTCAAGACGCTCTGTGCACACTTCAAACTCAGCATGTTCAAATTAAACTCACACCCCTTCCTCAATTTCTGTGAATAATACAGGTCTCTGACTAGTCACCCAGAGTCAAGTCTCCGAGGCCATCTTCACTCCCTCCCTTTCCCAGGTCGGTTGCATCCCGCCATTGGTTGAGCCTTGTACTCATATCAACACATCCTCATCTTTGTCCCTGAGGCCACTCAGTCCAGCTGCTACTGCCTGATGCTTATTAGAATAGCTTCTCACTTCTAATCGATTGAAGATACTGCTTGTTGGAGTCGTTTCCAAAAACACAGCCGTTCCTGATGTTCAAAATATGCTCTGTGGACAAAAGAAAATCTTAGTTTCTAAGGGTGGCATTCAAGGCCTTTTGTGGTATGACTCCTGTTTCTATTTCCTGTTTCACCATGACTGTTCACACTCACACACCCAGTGCTCCAGCCAACTCGCAGGCCTCGGTTGTGTTTCCTTACTGAGCTGTCTTTGATGATGTGTCCCCTTTGCTTTGAAGAGTCTTTCTTTTAATTTCTGTTATATTTACATGTGTAAACTTATCTATTTTTCTTAACATACAAGTTTTAAATCATGAAAGGAACCTCATAGAAGTGTTGGCAGACAATAGAAAAATATTAGGAAGGAACTAAAATTCTTGCATAATAACATCATTCAGATGTAAGAACTATTATGTCATTTAAGTGTATTTTAATATGTATATGTACTAACATATGCAAATTTTGTGGTATCAATACACTTTGTATAGACAGGTTTTACATCAGCTCTTTTCCCTTAATATGACATTGTGTGTATTTCTGAAGTGTTAAATGTTACTTTAGAACACATGTACTAACGTCTGCAAAATATTATAGCATGGATGTGCTGTAATTTATTCAAGATCTTCCAGTTTGTGTAGTAAATAATTTTAAAGAGGTATTTTTTTTCTCTGAGTTTTTAGAATGATTATCCCTATACTGCTTTTCTAGGACATATAGTTCCTTTCCTCCCTCCTTCCTTCCCCTCTCTCTTTTCCCTGTTATGTCCCTTGGAGTGAAGAGGGTTAGGTTTAGGTTAGGTGTTTGCTAGCAGCATAGATGGCTTCTCCATGCATCCATCCTCATGGCTTGAGCGCTTATAGTGTCTTCCCAGACCCACAGCCTGGGCTGGTGGTGCTGTGCGAAGCTTCCAGCCCTATGTCTTACACTGTTTTGTTGGATTAATGGGATGCTCTTCTATTCCCACTGTTAGTCTTCTGCTAGACTAGATGGACAAAGTACATGAAAATCCACAGCCCAATGGCCTCTGCTGGAGGGCTCTCCTCTGAAATCCACTGCACAAGCCGCCCAAAAGCATTTTGCTTTTGGGGGTCATACCTTCCTCTAAAGAGTGATTTGTATCCTTCTTCTTTGTTCTGGGGAGTGAGTTTCTGTGGAAAGCTGTAGAAGGCAGAGGCCCACTTCTGACTCTCTCGGTGGTTGCACTAGAGAGGGAGGTTCCTACTGCTTTGGCTGGAACATGGGGAACGCTCCGAGTCAGAAGGAGAAGAATAAAACATGCTCTGAGCTTCCCTTAGGCTGGCAGTTCTGCCCCATTTTAGGCAATAAACAATATTCTGCTCCAGGGTGATCCCCAGTTCAGCTTCACAAATGGGCGGCCAGTGGAAACCCCTCCAGTCTTCTTTATCATTGGAGCGCCAGCCTTAACATACATCTTTTTCTGTGTTAACATGTATATTTCAGTTGTGAGACTTAATTAAAAACTACAAACACATGTGAGCTGTAAGCACCCATCAAGGAGATCCCTATCTAGTCCACGAGGCCCATTGACGGGCTCCTCCATGATACTGGTCCTTATGTCCAAGGGAACGTGGCACCGTCTTGCTCCCTGTGTTCTTGTAGCACTTGGATTGTTCTACTCTCAAAGTGTTTATCCCGTTTGGCAGGATCTGTGTATATTTCATCCCTGTTGCCAGTCTAAGCTCCTGAAGATTAGGGAAATGACTTGTACCCACCACTTTTCCAACAGAAATCTGGTACGGTGGGGCAAGTGGAAACAAAACAGGAGTGTTCACTGCACTAGATCACGTGCATAGTATTGTGCTTGTGCCATTTTATTCTGCCGTTATACTCTGGTTAATTGCATACATGCATGCAGATCTTTTAAGTCCTAATGACGCGTTAAAATGTAGGATTCACATCTACAAGTGTTTATCAATGACAAGTTCATAATCCATCTAGCCAATCAAGGAGGGATCTGCTGTCATCCCCACTGACAGTTGAGAAAACTGAGCTTTCTGGGGCTTACGTAATTTTTATCCAGACTCACACAGCTAGAAAGTGACAAAGCTGGTAGCCAAATTCAGATGAAACCGATTGTGAAGCCTGTTTGCAATCCTCCCCCACCTCTTCTTTTTGGAAACGTATGCTGAGATGTTCAGTTAATGTGCAAGTGAGGAAAGTGTTTATTATTCTAGGGGAGTTCCTTCTCTTTTTTAATTCATCAAGCAACCTCACTTGGAATGAGAATAGACCAAATTCCCCTTACTACTTAGCACAAATAAAAATGAAACAAATGCTTTTTATTTTGCACTCTGTGATAGTGGGATGAGGACAGAGATATTTGGATCTCATGTCACCATGCTGACTTTCTAAGTCAGAGCTATAGTTTGGTAAGCTTTGGTTAATGAAGTTATTCACATATCTTAAAAACTCAATCTGTTAGTTAGTGGACCATGTCTGAGGAAAGTTGGTGCACATTCTTTGGAATGCCACCTAAGTTTCAAATCATCTGAATCATACATTTGGCATCAGCTGCTGCTGTTTTCCCCCTTGATCATTTTGCCTATAGAGGTGCTGGGTGAGACATTATTACGTGTGCACTCCCTGAAATACAAACTTCTCATTTACAAACGCCTGTACATATGAACCCCACTTTCTAATCTGGCATTTGAGTTTAAATTTGTATGCATTTATGAAACTAACTAGAATATAAAAGTGCTGAGATAGAAAATGCTTTAGCCTTTGCTTATATTCTAACAGTATTTCCCCCGTGAGATAAGAAGTTCCTTAAGAGAAAATTCCCACTGGGCTAGACTAAGTGATGGCGCCGAGACCGTCTCCATCCGCTAGGCGGGGCTGTGGAGAGTGACCCTCTGCTCTACCTCACCTCCATCGCCCCTCGTCCCACTGAGGTAGCAGCAGGCACAGTCATGCCCACACTCAGTTCTATTTCCTACAAGCACAGATTAATTGAGTCTGTTGGATCTCTCATGTACCTGAGAAAGTGAGGTGATGAAGGCTCCCTCAACTTAGAATCAGTGCTCCAGAGCCCAGGTGCTCCTAAATATACTCTGTGGCCACTCCATCAATATTTGTTCAATGAGTGAATTAGGCACACCCTTTCATGAAGCACTTAGTTAACAGCTACTGTGTTATAGAACCTGGATCTATAAAGTTGAATGAGAAAACTTCTTCAAGTTACATAGAATCTAGTTGCTGGGAATGGTCGATAAGTGCATTAGTTGTTACCATAGCACATGGTAGGCGTTATGATAGAAGCACGGACAGGCAATTAAGGGAGCATAGAGGAAGGGCAACTAAATCAAGCTTTTAATCAAGGGGCGTTTCCCCAGTGGCTGGACAAGTGGACTAAACTTTGAAGTCTAAGTGAGCCTTTGCTAAATGAAGAAGGTCTACAGGGCAGAAAGAAGGGGGAAAAAATTATGCTAAGAAAACTACAGAGTTAAGGAGAGGATGACGTGTGTAAGGACCACAGTTAGTTTGAATTGACTGGAGAAAGGGGGTGCATTAGATGCTGATGCTTGATGGAGAAGCAGGAGCCAGACCATGAAGGGTTGTGTGCTGAATATCTCATGGAAAGGCTGACTCGTATTGTCCTGGGCATGGGGGCTGCTCTGAGACCAGCACCCCTCAGTGGAGGGAAAAATTGGTGTCGTGACCCACTTTGCATATTAAGCCTTATCCAACCAAAACAACAACAAAGAATGGCCTGGGCATTTGCAGAAGATGAATGGACGTGTATAATCACTAAGCGAGCAGGTTGCTTTGGTTTGCGCTGGCGTCTAGTGTCAGAGGAATGTAGTCATTGAGTGGCATTCTCATGGTAACTGTCCTCCAGAAAGGCCTACTTCCTGCTGAGCAGATGAGGGTGGGGGTGGAGAATCTCCTCTGATCAAATGGGGAACAGCAATTCCAGAGTTGAGGAGGAGTCCTATCCCACCAGCCCCCAATTTCTTGACCAGAGGCTTTGGGCAAGGCACGATGAAGAGAATCATTAGGAATTTCCAGAGATGGATTTTCTTTACAGGATTTTGCATCAGTTAGGAGCCCTCAGTTTGAAAATGAAGGGAGGCCTTTGGACTTACCTTACTTGTTGCTTGGTGACAGATGACCTTGACACCTGCAGCAATGCAGATCAGATTCCAATCTGAGGAGCCGGAAGAGCAGAGAGAAGGTTTCCTTCTTTGACATCATTGTCCCACACGCACTTAAGTACATTCACAACAGAACATGTCATGTCCTACAGAAGGCCTTCTCGAAGGAAATATAGCAGGCGTGCTGATCTCCTCACCTGCTCAGAGATAGAGGAGCCTGAACCAGATATATGGGAAAGAACAGGGGCTTTGCAGTAGAGCTAGCCTGCAGTAATCCCAAATTATCTCATCTCTAGCCACATGATCCTGGGCAACTTGCTTTATCTCTTAGCCCAGTTTTCACACAAATAACATGGATACTCTACCTGCTTCATGGTCAATGACACATTGAGTGCTTGACCACATAAAATACGTGCTCTGTCGATATTCATTTTTTCTCATTGCCCAAACTTCACAATTCCTGTGTTGTGGAAATGTTCATTATTTCTCATAAGTTTGTACATCAAATACAATGTTTCTTGATCTGCAATGAGGCGACTCCGATTTTATAAGAGAATTTCACTTTCAAACGATTGGTCCTATGTCATATATCTTGACTTTTTGAATCAGAAAATATGGCCAAATCTGACAGTTATTTCCTTTAAAACTGGGCAGGAACCTGATTTCCAGCAACGCATATGATCTTTTTTACAGAAGAAGTTCATCTGTTGTGTGTGTGTGCAGTCGGCATCTATAGAAATAAGGATGACCAGAAGGGTCTTCCTTTTCGGAGGATCATTATATGAGGCAGCACAGTTCATGGTTATACAAAAATAAAACTGGGAAATTGGTTCATAAAGGCCAGACACCGTACTGGAGACCCATTGCCACTTGTCCTCCATGCCCTGAGGGCTCTGCCTTCCCTACTTTAATGGGAGAGACGACTCCTCTTATGCTGAGCCTCCAAGACACATCACGACTTTCTCCAGCATTGATCAGTTTAGAATAATTTTGTGATGTCTCCATATGTCACTGTCCAGTGGCTTTTAAAAAATATTGTAGTTAGTTGTACTTTGAGCTGTAAGGCCAGGTTATTTCATCATGACATGCGGAAATCTATATTGTACAGGCTTTCTAACAAGTGTGTTCCCGTGTTTGGAGTCTTTGTCGGGCTTCAGCACTGAAATCTGGACGCCCCTTGTGGGTTGTGGTGGGTGGTGCAGGGCACCAAACAGAGTAAGAGGAATGCAAGTGGCATGTGTATGGGACCGTGACGTGGCTTTCATGTTAGTGCTCCCCTTTGAGCACTGTGGCATAACTCGAGACTTCTGGAAAATTACAAGAGTCGGGCTGGCAGCCGCAAGCTGCGGGGGCCCAGTTCTTATTCAAGAAGCTGAAAAGACCTGAGAGAAGGATCCCAGTTTGGGCTAGACAGAGAGAAGCAGCAGCTCAGAGGTTGAATCACACTGATTCCTGCTGAGGCAGTTGGATATAATTTCTTGGTGACTGAACAAACTGATAGTCTGTGCATTTAGGCCTGCTGACTGGATGACACCATAATCC
>NW_017731463.1:1817689-1819508 GCF_001890085.2 Hipposideros armiger | reverse complement strand
TTAACTCTCATGATAGACCTTTAAAAATAAGGGATGCGATTGGTCATTTTTATGCTTCTAGACCTCCACCTTTTAAATTTGGTATATGTTTATGGGTGAGGGGTGGGGAAAGGATGGGGCATGTAACCTGGAGGAACATGTGGTATGGAGGGCACTCCCAGCTATTGTAAAATAGTTAGGAATCCAGTCCTACAGGGAGGAGACAATCAAGACCCAGTTGGTGCTTCCTCATTAAAATGTATTTAGAGTAATATACTGTTTCAAGCACTGATTCTGGAGCTAAACTTTTTGGGTTTGAAACCTGGCTCTGCCACTATTAGCTGTGTGACCTTAGAAGGCTACTTAACCTCTCTGCGACTCAGCTTCCGCAAATGTAAAATAGAGATGATAATAATTCTACTTCGGAGGGTAATCATGAAGATGAAATAAGTAAATGTAAAATACTTAGGACAGACTTCTAAGAGGAAGTAGACATACTTTTTCTTATTGGATCTTTTAAATACAACAAAAATCCCTGGACACTATATATAGATAAATATCAGAGGACTATGAAAGGAGGAGAGAAGAAGGCAGACTGTCCAGGGACTTTGAAGCATGAGGAATGATACAGTTCTCTGGGTTTTCTTTTTGCCTTATACCACAGACTTGGAGTAGAAGAAGTCAGCAACCTAGAAACACCAATGTGCACAGACCAAAAAAAAAAAAAAAGGTTCCAACAAAAGCCTAATTTCTATCTTTGTGTAGAAAACCTAAAGGAATCTATGAAAAAACTCCTAGAACTGTTAAGAAGTTCAGCATGGTCACAAAGTATATGACACACATCCAAAAATCAATCATATTTCTACATTACAGCAATGAAAATGTGGACACCAAAGTTAAAAATGCAGACACCAAAGTTAAAAATGCAATACTGTTTATGATTGCTAAAGGTAAAAATGAAATATTAGGTGTAACTCTAACAAAACCTATTTAAGACTTGAATGCTGAAAACTATCCAATGCTGATCAAGTAAATCAAAGAATATTTGATTTATCTGAGAGACATACTGTGTTCATGAATTGGAAGACTCAACATAGTAATGATGTCAATTTTCCCCAAACTGACATACAAGTTTAACACAATTCCTATCAAAATCCCAGCAAGGTATTTTGCAGATGTAGAAAAGAATACTCTAAAATCTAAATGATAAGGCAGAGGAATTAAAATAGCTAAAACATTTTCAGAAAACAATCAAGTTGGACAAATTGGTCTGCTCAGTTTCCAGATTTACATAGCTACAATAATCAAGACTGCGTGGTATTGGCAGAGGGATGTATATCTAGATCAATGGAAGAGAATAAGAGTAACCAGAAATAGATGCACAAATATGACCAACTGATTTTTGACAACAGTGCACAAGAAATCCGATGAAGGAAAGATATCATTTTCAACAAAGGGTGTTGGGGCAATTAGACATTCATAAGCAAAAATGGACCTAAACATCGTATCTTTCTCACATCTTATACAAAAACTAAACGTAAATGGATCACAAACTTCAAGATAAACTGTAAGACTACAAAAACATTAGGGAAAACAGGAGAAAACCTTTGGGATATACAGTTACATAAATAATTTCAATATTTAATATCAAAAGCATAATCCATAAAAGGAAAAATTGACAAAATGGGCCTCATCGGTATAAAAGCTTTAGCTCTCTGCAATACTTTGTTAAAAAGATACCCTGTTAAGAGGAATACTGGCTATAATCTTGTACAAGTTGTTACCATTGAGAGAGATTGGCTCAAGGGCACAAGGGGTCTCTCTGTATTATGTCTTACAA
>NW_017731463.1:1812360-1816625 GCF_001890085.2 Hipposideros armiger | reverse complement strand
AACTGATCTGCCTCACCCGGGAAGAGCGCAATGATGGTGCCAACTTGGGCCAGTGAAGCAACGTCCTCCACAACTAGACTGAAGAACAAAAAAAGGACAGCAACTTGTCTGTTCCCCATTCCCCAATTAAAAAAAAAATCTTTAATAAAAAAAAAAAAAGAAAGTCACTTACTTCAATAATTTCCAGGTTCTTTAGAACAAACCTCACTGTAACCTTTGTGTTCCCATTACCAACACAAAAGTTAAGACAGAACAAAGGCTTTAAATGGGAGAAGGCAATAAATATAATTGGACCCCCTCAGTATCTCACATACAACCACATCACTATTTCCCAGTCATTAGCATAGCACGTTTTGGTCATAATTTAACCCACACCAGCCTGTATAATGCACTTAACGTAGATTCAGTAAAAGCTTCAAATGACTGAGTCTGTTTGAATTATCGGTACCTGCACTAACCAAATAGATCTCTCTTTTACCGATTTTATTTTGTTTCCTACTGTAACTCTTTGAGAAATGTACATACAAGTGACGGTTAAAACTGAGTGAAAAGTAGCAGCTAAATACATGCCACCTGGAGTGGCAGTGCCTGGGCTGTGGCTGGTTAAAGGTGTGCGTGTGTGATTCTCTCCCAGTGGTTGTCAAGTGCGGCTCTGTGAGATCATTGTAAGAACCTTCCCTGATAACCTTTTATGGACAAATACCCTGCCTGCTCTTAACTCTCCTTTTCCATCTGGGGCCATTAGTATAGATCTACCAGCAGATTGTAATTGCTATAAGGGAGAGAAAGATGCTCTCTAGGGTGGCTGAGATTCCCTACCACAGAGGGTTTTAAAGAATCAAGTTAACATCTCAAATTACCATAGGATGCACATCGGAAGCCAGCGTACTCCCAAGACAACCAAGTCTGAGACTGACTAAACAAGTATTCTGTTAGGGGTGTGTTATAGCATGCATTTTTACAGAAGCAAATGGCTCACTGCACATACTGTTCCCACTAAATATTACCTTTCCTCAGATTGAAAAATTAGGCAGTTTTATTGGCTCATAATCTGAATTCGCAATGTCTTGTCAGTCCTGGTTTAAAGCATTATTGCTAGACTGTGGTTATTGATGTGTGGCTGTGGCCACATCTGAAGTGTCTTCCTAAAGATCCACTCTGTTTCCCTAACTAGAGCTGAATGGGCGTCAGCTATATTCAGTGTGTATGGTGAGCGAGGCCTGAAAAGCTGTTCTGCTGAGACCGCCCTGGCTCGCCTATGGCATTTAACACTCATAGCACACTGATTGTTCTGACTCTCACTCCTTATTCCCGTCAGTAACACCGAGCAATTATCCAGACAGTACAGGAGCGTGTCCACTCTGCCAAAGGTATTTGAATAATCAGTCTATCCTGTATAAGAAAATGTCTTCTCAATGCTCTGGCTGTGATATGACCTGAAAACGCTCATTTAGAAGGGGGATGATACAGATAATTCAGTATAATTTCTCAGCTTAATATGAACCAGGGGGAAACCTAGACTTGCACTTTTTCATAATTCATCATGAGCCTGGGAGGAAATACTGAATGTAACCACAGGGCATTTCCATGGGCAGTAATGAGGTTTTACTTGTAATACAATTGTATTCNCCCTACAACTTCAGCACTGAGTGTGTTTACGCAGAATACATTTGGCTTTTATGTCCCTCCTCAAAAAATATAGAAATAGGAAGAAAATACGAACCAACACCCATTCTTCACTATAATCCCTACCCTTCTCCTGAGCCCCAAATGGAGCTCTCTGAGCTTTCCTGGATGCTGAAGGAAGTTAACAGTTTTGTCCTAATTCTCTTCCATATTCTCAAGTGTTTTTTTTTTTAAGATTTTATTGGGGAATTGGGGAGGGGAACAGTGTTGGGGAATTGGGGAAGGGGAACAGCCAAGTTGTTGTCCCTCAGTCTTAGTTGTGGAGGGCGCAGCTGGCTCAGCTCCAAGTCCAGTCACCATCTAGCTACCCATCAGCAGCTCATGGCCACTCAGCTCAAGGTGCCGTGTTCAATCTTAGTTGTGGGTGGGCGTAGCCCACCGTCCCATGCGGGAGTTGAACCAGCAACCTTGTTGTTAGGAGCAGTGCTCTCACCAGCTGAGCCATCCTGCCACCTGTTGGCAGCTCAGCAGCAGCTCAGCTCGGGTGCAGCTCACTGACCCATGTGGGAATCGAACCGGCGACCCTGTGGCTCTTAACTAACTGAGTGACTCAGCCGGCCCCTCAAGTGTTTTTCTGCACTCAGCTACATTATAGAGAAGTCCTGAGATCTTGCTGCCTTCCATATTGCCCATGGTTTCTTATGGTCTTCATTGGGGGAAGGAACCACCTAGAGTGGGCACTAATTGTGTCCCACTATGGGGACAGTGTGTATATTGGTGGAGGCCCCCAGGTGAATAGTTGTGGGTATGTGTTCTTTGTATGGTGGAGGAAAAGGGACTGCTGCTCCTATTTTTTTTTCTCAGAAAACCAGGAGATTGGAAACAGGAAACATAAGATCCATTGTCAATAGAGCTAGAAGGCATCTGCTATCCCAAACCATGGTGTATGAGGAAGGGTGGACATTTGCACTAAAAGCCAAGGATCCGCGTGCAGTGACACTGAGCCAGTATGCCCCCAATCACAATCTATAGACAAGTCAACAGAGCACAGGTCTTCAAAGTAGGTGACATAACCTGAGGGGCAAAAAACTATCCCCTGGGGGGAACAGTGGTGATGAGGTGCGTGGGTTGGTGAAGGAAGGGATGAGTAGTGGGCGTAGGAGAGTGAGAAATAACAGGCGTGCTGTGGTTATGAGCTGGATGGGTGAGTGAGGGTCTGCACTGTGGGTACCCTGACAGCTGCTGGAAGAACCCTCACCCAGCCCTGTGTCCCAGAAAACCTCTCCCACAACCTGTAAATACCCGCCCCAGGAAGAACTCGCATTGTTCAAAAACAAGTGGTAAATTATGGAGGGGATGGGAGGAGGGGGAGGAGAAGAACCAGTAACGGGTTCTATACAAAAGTAATGTAGAAAAGACTGGAAAAAACAAATACAAGTGGTAGATGGAGAGCTTGCACCTAAAAATTGTTTCCTAAACAGAATGATATTTGTAGTTTTTAAAGAAAGCAATAATGTCCATAAACCAAAACTTAAGCCATACATAAAAGGGGTCGTGGAAGTTGTGATGAGGCAGTGGAAGAAGGTGAAACATAAGTTGGTCAAGATCAGGAAGTAAGTGAAAGAAGAAAAAAAAAACCTCATCAAATATGAAGTCTTGCTTGGAAGGAACACAAAGGAAATTAGAGATTATTGAAAATATGGTAGTTACAAGATGAACAAGTCTTAGAGGTCTACTGTATAGCATAGTGCCTATGGTTCATAATACTTTACTATACTTTACTTAAAAATTTGCTAAAAAGGTAGACCTGAAGTGTTTTCATCACAAAAATAATTTAAAAAGAGGGCAGTAAGAAACTTTTGGAGGTGATAGATATGTTTGTATCATAGATTGCGGTGATGGTTTCATGTCTGTACAGTTATCTCCAAACTCAGAAGTTGTAACCTTAAATGTGTACAGCTATTATAGTATACCTCAATAACGTGGCTTAAAAAATATGGTTAGAAATAAAAATGTGACAGCATCGAGAAAAGTAAGCAAAATGAAGACATGAGCAAAGGGTTAAAATGATTTTAAAAGAAGGTAAATATGGATGACGAACAAAGTGAGTCAACATACACACATTTGCTATTCCTGAAGAAGAGAGTCAAAAATGAAATGGAAAAAAAAATCTAAAGATGCAATTTAAGAAAACTTTTCATAACCAAAAGAAGCCTTGAAGCCAGCATTCAAGAGCCAAGAAATGTTGACACATAATAATCAAAGTAGATATGTATCCTGGTAAATTTACTAGACCTTAAAATTGAAAACAAATAAGTCTTGGGGCATAACAAGATGAGACATCTGAGCTCAGCCGTAGATAGTTCCATAAAATTACCTCCAGCAGAAATAGAAGAAACTGGAGCACTGCCCTACACTGTTCTCTTCACCTCCCACAAACTGCAGCAGGGTTGTTTATAGCAAAAGAATCAAGACAACTTAAATGTCTGTCAATAGGGAACTACTGAAATAAGTTATAATATTAAATTATAGTATATGCATGCAATAGGAGATTATATAGCTATTAAAAGAATATAGCAACACAAACAGTAATAATATGCAATGATTTCCAAGATATATTTTGAGGAAAAAAACTGAGA
>NW_017731463.1:1766584-1807765 GCF_001890085.2 Hipposideros armiger | reverse complement strand
TCCATATTGCCTAAGGCAATATATAGATTCAGTGCAATTCCATCAAACTACCAAGGGCATTTTTCACAGAAATAGAAAATATAATCCTAAAATTTGTATGGAACCATAAAAGACCCCCAAATAGCCACGTTAATCCTGAGAAATAAAAACAAAGTCGGTGGTATCTCTCAGGCATTTTAGGCTTTCACCAAGTACCACAGCAGTCCTCCAAAGGTTGAGATGGGGGAAGGAAAGCTGAGAGCAACCCCATTAGAGTAATCGAGGACTTCACGAATGTGAGGCCTTTCAAAGGCTGGGGGTTAGGCAGTAGTGCTAAGAGAGAGAGCTTGTAGAACACAAAGCAGGAAAAAGAAAAGATGGAAAATGGGCTGAAAAGCAGATTTCTCAGAGCTTGGAAATTTGGTGGCTGGGCTGTAAAGCAGAATAATATTTTCAGACACTTGCCAATGGCCCAGTCTCGCTGAAGGAAAAGTCCTGATTGTGTCTTTAAACTTTTGAAGTTGGTGAGTAACTGAATTTAACTAAAGCTAAACTAAGCTCAGAGCCATTTCAACTACAGATTAGCCTAATTCAGCCCAGACAGAAGGAGTGTATTCTTTTCTGGGAGTACCTAAGTGTCTAATAGTATTTTACCTACAATGTCTGAACCACAATAAAAATTCATGAAGTGTGCCAAGAAACAAGGAATACGACTCAAGGTCAAGAGAGGAAAGTCAATAGAAGTAGACCAGGGGATAGATCACATGATAAAATGGTCAGACAAACTTTAAAAAGCTTATTATATATGCCAAAGGATCAGTGGAAAATATATTTAAACATATAGGCAATCTCAGCAGAGAGAAACTATAAAAAAGAACCAAATGACCATGCTGAAAATGAAAACTATATATCAAAAACATAAGATCAGCTTCAGGTGTACAGTGCAGTGATCAAGCCTCTTCCCCATCCATGATGCAAGACATGTGACCAACTGACACCCTACAAAATATTCACAACATTATCAATTACATTCCTTGAACTGTCCCCCATGTCCCTATGGCATATGGAGTCAAGGGATTTGTAATAGATATGTATGATATTGGGGGGAAATGGGGCGGCAGATTGGGGGAGGGAGGTTGTCACTTTGAGGGGTAAAATGTATAACTATTGCACTGTGTTGTACAGCTGAAACTAATTCTAAAAAATGTGTATCTCATAATAAAAAATAATTTAATAAAAAAAAGAAAAGAAAAAACTTCAAGTCGACTATTTACTCATCATCTTAGTTCCAATGAGATCTTGAAATTTGACTCAAAGTGATACATTATGATAAATAAGTCATGAAAAACAAACAAAACAAAACAAAAAAACCCGTAAGATCAATTGATGAGCTTAATGGCAGACAGAACACAGCAGAGAAAAGGATCAGTAAACTTGAACAAGTGAAGAGAAATGATCTAAACTTAAAAATAAAAAGAATAGTAGTGAAAAAAGTGAAACAGTCTCCATGAAACCTGGGGAAAATATCAAATGGTTTATTCATAGGTGATTGGAGCCTTTGGAAAGAGAAGAGAGAGAAAACAAATATATGGAGAGATAGTGACTGAGAATTTTTCAAAATTGACTAAAGACTTCTCCCTTGGAAAAAGAGCTAGAAAAAGACTGAGTATGGATGGGGCTAAGAACGTCTTTTCAGATTGGGTGCTCAAGGAAAGCTTGTATAAGATACCATAATTTGGGCGGAAATCATAAGCCACAGTAAAATATAGTTAAGAGCACTCTGGAGTGAAGAAACAAGTGCAGAAGGCCTAAATTGGTAGTAATCCTGGTGTGTTTGAGGACAATAGGAAGCTGTTGAAAGGGTAGCTGTAAGAAATAATTGGTTAAGGTGAGCAGGAATGAGACGATGTGTGGCCTTGAATAGGCCATTGCAAGCCGTGTTGGGCAAACCCTCCTATGGAAAGCCATTGGAGCTGAATGCATTTAATGGGAATAGTTTGGACTCTGAGAACACCCGGACAGATTTTCCCATCTGATTCCTTTTACTGATCTCTCTAGTCAAGTACATCAGGATGCTTTGAGGTCATCCGTGGGTGAGGATCATAATACTTTTAAAGGTTATAAAATCTGTTTACAAGTTTGGACTTTTTAATTAACATTAGAAAAGAGACATTTAAGTCAGAAAATTCCTGCCAGCAGAAAATACACAGGTTCAGTTTCCACATGGGTCAGAAGTGAGATGATGACTGTTTCAGCCATTGTGGTGATATTTACAGTAAGAACCATGCAGAAGTCAGAAGGGATGTTATATGTCTGGGCAGGGAGTTTTATTTCTGTGAATGTTACTTCATCGTCATTCTGAATGTCAGATCATCTGTATTTCTTATGGCCTAGGGCAATAACGTCCTCTGAAGGGAAAAAAAAGCAGACTCTCTAGAGCACCAATTGGTGCTTGTTTCCTTAAAACTAAGACAGGCACTTAATATCTGAGTTATGAGTACACTTTTCAGGGCCATCAGGAAGGAAAAAATTGCTTGAGTTTTTCTGTAAGCCACGGGAGCATGGCTTACATTTTGCCTGTTAAAAAATAAACGTACGTAGGTTTAAGTGAACTTTTATCCTAGTAGAATTTGCAATGCAAAAACCAAAATGACTCCAAGATCATTAAAAAAGAAGTATTTCTGCACCCTGAGGTGAATGGAAGGAATGCATTTTTGTTACTCCCTGTGTCCAGGTTAAAATATGGTGCTAGTCAGGCCAAGAGCATGGGCTTGCTTGCACCGTCGACTTTCCATAGTCCCACTCTCCCCAGCCCACTGAAGTTGGTGGCACTGTAAAGCTAGGATTTGTGGGAGGAGTCAGGGGGGCAGGGCAGCCATTCATTAACAGAGCCAATGGAGTAAGACAGTGCTGGGCCATCAGGCCTCCTGAAGGGGGTGAGGCTTAAGGAAGTGAGGTGCATTAATTAAGATTTCATAATACTCAAGGTCCCTGAGTTTATTTTTAAAAAACCATATATCTGCTCCTGTGTGCTATCCAACTCATTTCACTTGCTGACAAATGTACTGCCAGAAGTCATGACGTTCAGAAAGAAGGAGCTATATTTAATTCAGCTTCATAATGCCTTAAGTTTGCCTACCAATTTGTAGTCCACAGCCCCAAATGGCTAGGGTGACGTACAAAGCAGGATTTCATCTTGTATTGGCCAGGCAGTGAAACTCCAATGGAAAATCCATAGGTCTAATTTGAAAACCTGACAGGTCTAATTTGGGACACCTATGATGCATTTAGATGGAAGAAATGTATTTATGGTTCAAAGACTAAAACATCTCCCTCTTGTCCTCAGAACCACTTTTCTATCTGTTTCAATTTCTCTCCTTTTCAATTTTCCTTACTTAATCTTTATTCTTCCCCCTTCCTTGCTTTCTAAATCTGACTGGAAGCTAATATTGACACACAAGCTAAAGGCATATTTCTGGCAATTAGTCTTAAAATATGCTTTGGAAAATGATGTAGTAATTGTATTACCACGCTTACCAGCTAGTAAAGCTTATTGAGATAAAAGTACACAGGTCAGCAGAGGGCCTTGCTTGAGGGTCCCCTGGGATGGACGCCTGGTTGAACCCAGCCCTCTTTCTGGTTTATTTCTACTTGCTGGCATCCATTAACCTTATTGTGTGTGCCCAGCTGGTGGTGTCTACCCACATTCCCACAAAATGTAGCATGGGACTAGAGTGTCACCGCCACAGTCCCCCTACAGTGTTCATCTTTATTTCAAAAGAGACCCAAGAGTCTGTCAACGCTTCCATTTTCCTTAAACTATTAAAACTCATTTCCTGGGACCATGAGATAGTTGATTTGAGTTAGAAAAAAGAATGGCATGGAAGATCAGTATCACGCTGTATAATTAGCAAAATTTGTAGAGTAACTACTGAAGAAATTCCTTATATATTTCCCTAAACACGTAAACAATGATTTGTAAAATAATGGTACAGGGTTCTAGTTGAACATGGTGCAGTGAACACATGGTTCATCTCAACCCCCTTCCAAAAGTCCATGCAAATGCCAGTGAAACAGTGAAAGGAAGGTATCAGGAATGGCCTAGAAGTGCCCCTATTTTGGGAATATGTAAAGAGGGTGTCTGAGTGGAGAGTGATTTTGCAGAGAGAAAGCTGTGACGTACGCCTACAGAAGCCTTCCAGCAACACCCCACAGATTCCCAGAAAGGCACATGATTGGAGGCTCAGGTACAACAGACAGCAAGGACAAAGCATGAGGCAAGATTACAGGAAAATCTATGCATGGACACTTTAGGCCTCCACGTTCCCTCCCATACCTCATGGCGCCAGGCAGCCACCCCTACCCTTGCTTCTGTAGGAGCCTAGAATTCTATAACTGGAGAAACGCTGGCCTTCGGGGGTTGAGCAACACTGTAGGGCTGTGGTTTTCAAGCAGGGACTATTTGGTGCCCCCCCCTCGCTGGGGCTATTTCTCAATGTCTGGAGAAATTTTGTTTGTCACTGCTTGGGTGGGGTTGCTTCTGGCATCTAGTGGGTAGAGAGGCCAGGGATCTGCTAAACATCCTACAGTGCACAGGACGGCCTTCCATAGCAAAGGATTATCTAGCCTAAGATGTCACCAGTGCCGAGGCTGAGAAACCCTGCTCCGAGGTGAGGAGAGGCACAGGGCTGAGAGTAGGAACTACACGGGAGTCTGCTTTGAACGGTAGGAGCCCCAGTTCCCTCCCCAAGCTGCCCCTAGAATACTGAACGGCAGGCAGGAGCTCAGATGGTTCTTTTTTGCAAGAAAGAGGAAAAGGCCTCCAGAGAGTGATTTTGGGGACGCACTGCCTATCATTCAACATTAAGGCCCAGAAGCTGGCAAGACCACCAGTACACACACAGGTCCAATCAGCTTAACATCTCAGTTTTAAATATAAATGACAGGAAATAATTTAATAATATTTTAGAATCAGGCATCTTAGAACAACCACAAAGGCAATGTGATAATAAACAAACTGAAATTAAAATTTAAAAAGTATAAACCGAGGACACAAAAAGTATAGAAAAAATCACTTCAATAATACCCTAATTAATATCCTTAAAGAGGTAATAGAAGATTCAATATATTCTACAGTAAGAAGAGAAATCCAAGAATAGGAAAGAGCTTTTTTTTTAACTTACAGTTAAAAATTAGGAATATGTGTGCTAAAAAAAAAAGATAGAAAAGTTAAATGATAAAGTTGAAGAACCCACCTAGAAATAAGAGGCAGAGAAATTGAAATAGGAGAAAAACATATACAAAAACTGAGAGCCACAAGAGAACAGAAATAATTAGGGCAAATAAACGAGTGAAAACAGTAATGTGAGAACAATTCCCCAAACCAAAGAATATGAGTCTCCAAAAAACTGAAAGATAAAAATTAAGGCAAATCATTGTGAACTTTTAGAACACCAAAGAGAAAACTACAGGTTCAAACAGAGGATTAGGACTAGGCATGGGATCAAGCTCCTTCGAAGCAACCTCACTCACTAGAAGTTAATGGAACAATCCTGCGAGCGTCTGAAGAACAGTGGCTTGATGTGGTCAACGATTCTAGACCCAATCAGACCCTCCATGAAAGGTGAGGGAGGAATAAAGATATTTTTAGATGGGCAAGAACCTCCAAATCTGCCTTCTGTGCATCCTTCTTTTTTTAAGGAAGATATTGGAAAAGGCAGGAGAACTGATAGAGATGGACCTGGGGTCCTGAAAGCGAGGTCCCAGCCTCAGGGAGTCCCTGAGGTCAGGTGCAGAACACCTGTGCTGGGAGCCACCCAGTCCAGCCTGGAGACAAAGGCAGAGCCTGTGAGGCGGAGGTCTCCAGTGAAAGAAAAATGGAACCAAATGATTTCCTGATTTGTTGGATTAGGGGAGCAGAGGTTTTAAGTCATTGAAGATCTTTGAAAGTTTTAGGGAAAGGAAGGATGAGTATTTGTCTTGGTTTTGTTGTATTTTATATCTGAATGGCATTGCTTATATGTTTTAAAACAAAACTTTATTGTTCACTATGTTTCTGAAGTTTGTACCCAATGCTTAGAAAATATTAGGTGTGCCACAAATACATACTAGTTGAAGGAAAGGAAGAATGAATGAATATTTCAGATATGACACAAAGTGTGATACAGAAGATCACATAGAAGCTCAATATTCTGTATTGAGGGAAGATATATAACATGCGGGTGAAATTGCTATGGCTCCAAATAAGAAAGCTCAAGAAATGAATGAGTGTTCAATAGTGACAAAGAACTGGATAGAGCTTTTAAATGAAAGGAAAAGGAATGGATGGAATGGAAAGATTTTACCAATTATGGAGCCAAGGTAAGCCTGACAAAAGCCACTTGCCAAAATCAGATAATGGAGTCACTGTGTGCTCTTGACAACACTCAGTCCCCCAATACTAAGGGTTTTGCTAACAGACTTAATAAGGCATTTCCAATTATTCTGAAGATCATGGAGACCTGGCATGATACCAGAGTCATGCACAGAATCTGCAAAATAGTTTTTAAAATAGGTGACTAACAGTCTTGAAAATTTGGTGTTAATCCTCAGAAGAATAACATGATTAAGATGAGATAAGGGCAGGAGAACGGCAAATGGCTCTGAGGCTCTCAAAACTCGAGTAGAGAATTCTGAATTTTGTCGTGGCTCACAGTTCCCCTTGCACTCGCCACAAACTCTCCTACAGATCAACTCTATTCTAGCCTCTGAAAACATGTGTGTGCGCGCGTGTGTGAGGCAGGGAGGAAAAAGAGAGAACTAAATACATATTACCCAGGTAACTAGTCAGATAACTTGGGGTCAAGATGACTTGGATGCTAATATTCTACCTCACCATTCAATCCACGTAATCAAAGTTCTGTTTTTTTCCAGAGACTAAGTGTCCATCCCAGGTGTACCACTGAGGCGTCTATACATGTTCCCCTGTGCCTCACTCCCGTCTTGTAACTGGTCCAAGTCCATTCTTTCTTTCGCTGGTCCAACCCGTACAAAGCCACCGTGGGGCCCTGTCCCCAGCCCCAGCCCCCTTGTTCTGACTGTGCCCTGAGAATAGATGCTGATCTGGTAGGACCGCCTCTGGCTACACCGCCCACAGCACTTCTTCACCCGCCTACTGAAAACCTGCCTGCTTGTTCTTGGCCTCTGCTGCCTTCCACTCTCCCGGGTGCCCTGTATCCCAGTACCTTCTGGATAGTCATAATCAGCTGTGTGCTCTAACTTTGCCCACGAATGCGTCTGCGTTGCTTGCCTTCTCTTCACTCTATTGGTGAGGGAGAGAATCCCACGTTAGGGTTATGGGGATGGCAGAACACACAGCATCCGACGCCTGGATAAATGAGATCAAAAGCGGTTTGTTAAGCACATACCCTCCCAGCCTTGCGGAAGAGAACACTGCCTCCCATGTGGAGGCTGCATTGTGGGAACAGAGTGAATGAGTAGGGGACAAGAGTTTAGGGTGACCCCTGGTTCTTATGGGATGATGTCATTGGCTTGTTTGAATAATTCCACAGGTTGGCAGCCCACGAGTCTGGGATAAACAGGGACTGTGCTTGCTCCCTTGGATAAGGAAGGCTCTTTAGCTAGAGGACCTTATCTGTGGGAGCATAACGGGGAGGAGCTTGCAGCTAGGCCTTTTCAGATCCTCCCTGTTTTCCCAGATGTCAAGACACATATTATATTGGGCCTTAATTTTAGGCCTTAGTTTTAGGGTCCTTCCTCTGTGTACTTATGTCCACCAAATTCTTTCCTACCCCAACCACTGCATTTACCTTCCCATCTCTATTGGCATCATGGGAAAAAACCAGTCCACATTCACTGCTTTGACCTACTTCATTCCATGGGTGAGGGAGTCGAGGCTGTGGCATTCTCTGATCAGCCATGGGTGTTTGTTATGACGAGGAAACGTATTCTCGAAAGATGACTGTGAAGTTTTAAAGTTTTTCCATCAACCAATAGAATTAATGTTGTGATATTTTTAAAAAGACATGTTCTTGTGAGAAGTTATCTAGTTGATGGAAATTCAAAGAATGCTCAAATACAACTTAAGAGGATAATAGCTAAGGAAATAATGCTATTGGATAAACTCTTAAGACTTCTACAAATTTAGGGTAGTGTACAGTAGCTACTAGTAAGCAACTGGACAACTTTCAGATTATCTATTATTTCTTATACTTTGGAAAAGAATGATTTTCTTACCCCCTATTCACATCCACAGACACAGCACTTGTTTGAATCCCTTACGTGAAGCCCCGTGACTTCTCACCTGTTCCTGCAGCATATTTCGTGGATATTAGAACATCTGGCCTTTTTTCTCCTTTCTGTCCCCCAGAGTTTGCAATGTCAAGATTTGCAATGATTTGCAACATTTCAGTAAACTCCAAGGGGCAAGCATTTTGGATTCTTAGTTTCTGCTGTGCCCACAGTATCTTGGCACATGCCAGGCACCCTATCAACGCATGCTGAATAATGAGTGAATTAATGAGTGGTTTCTACACAAGTCCACCTGCTTCCACAAGTTGGCTCCTGGGATAAGGAATGTAGAGCCAACCTAGTGCAGGTCTCATCTGTCCGTTGTGCACTTGACAGACACGGACAGATGGCCAGTGATGCTCTACCTGGTGCTTTTACAAATCAGACAAGGAAGTGCCGGGGACCAGCTGTTGTGGGCTTTACCCACTCTGCTATCCCCATATTCTCTGGAGCCATTCCAGGGCAAACTATAAATTCCTATTCGGAGGACCTGCAGGAAGTGTGCCTAGTATAAGATGTTATTTTAAATACATTAGATAAATTTTGACATATATACTCATTTTCTTCATGAAATGTGAGTAGAAACACCAAAGCAGAGGCTGCCTAGTAGTTACGACTCTGTTTCTTTTTTTTTAATTAAAATTTATTGGGGTGACATTGGTTAGTAAAATTACATAGGTTTCAGATGTACAATTCTGTAATACATCATCTATACATCACATTGTGTGTTCACCACCCAGAGTCAGTTCTCCTTCCATCACCATATATTTGACCCCGTTTTATGATTCTCTTGAAGAAGTGTAGTATCTCTGTTTAAAAATTGAGACGTGAAGGCTCAGGGAGGTGTCATTTGGAAATAACTGACCCACAGATTCTAAAGCCTATGATTGCGTAATCATGCTGTGACTAACAACAGCAACGATGTACGGTATGGACGCGGTTCTGGACTACTGATTCAGGGGTCAAGCTTATTTTCTGTTTTGCTTAGTGCTGTTTTGCTTCAAAGCTTGCACAGGAATCTGGATTCCCACAGGGCTGTGCATTAAGGATACGCCAAACAGCCTCTCTCTTTAGGCTTATTGAGAGTATTGATAGTGCCCATGAACTTCTGGCAGCCTTTTGTGTTGAAAGGTATTGCTGCCCTGGGTAAGATATTACTAAGATAAAATATTCATTTATTTGATTGACAGTGAGATACTTTGCAATTCTCATCTAGAGGCCATCAAATGTCTGGGTTCTCAGCAGCTGAAAAGGGATCCTAAATATTTTAAGAATTATCACAATGGGACATTAGCCATTGACACACATACCTCTCCTATAGTCTCGGCAGTACTTGCGACCCCTCCAGAGAGACCCCCTTCCCTCCTCCGCCCCTTGGGAGACATACTGTGAATTACCAAGACATTGCAAGGTTGGGGTGTGGGTGTGGAATGAAGAATTGGGGAAGTTGGAGGGCTCCAACTGTGTACATGAGGGTCTGAAATTCAGACTTTGAAGATATATAAAATATGTCCTCATGTTGATAATTTGATTTCACTTAAAAAATCCCTTTTCCCACCTGTTTTTTATAATAATTGCTATTTTCCCTGGCCTGCCACATTGTGGATATACAATACATATTTATCATTTTCATTTCAATCAGAAAATTACGCTCATCTTGCCATACCATAAAGAATCAGGAAAAATAGCATTTTTGATTTTTTGCTTTCCTAATCGTCATCCTTTTATACAGAACTATAATATTGGGCTGTCGGAAAAGTCATGACATTTTTCTATGTTTTTCATTGCAAAAATGCGTCATGACTTTTCTGACAAGCCAATAATATCACTAGATAGGTATTTGTCTCTCCCTGGTTACAATTAACATCATGGCTGCTGGGCCTTATTTAGTATCTGCCTTCCAGGTTTAAAGGGGTAGAATAGAATTCTGGAGCTGGAAAAGATTTCAGTAGCCATCTCAACTGTTGTCCTCATTTTGAGAGGAGTTCCATGAATCTAAAGCACAAATAAAACTAGAACACAGAATTCTGAGTCCCAGTTCTGTGCAGTTCCCAAGACACTTGGAGGCTGTTGTTTATGTGGCATGACTTAGGGAGCTCTGGTAGGCTATTCTTTCCCAAACACCAACTCCACTGTCTGCTTGTTTTAGCCAACTGTAGATATTTGCTAGACTCATACGAGGAATTAACAGAATGTGACATAGGGTAAAAAAAAAATGATTTTAGGGGAAAAGGGGCAGCAGGGTGAAGGAAATGGGCATTACAATGGTTTGTTTCTGACTTTCACAATTGCCTTTAACCTTCCAACAGTACTATCTACTTTATATTAACCCCATATTAGAGATGGGGAGCCCAAGGTTCAGAGAGGTTAAATGTTTGATCCAAGGTCTACACACATATGGGGCAAAGCCCACAAATCACCCCTCTTCCCCACACACACCCGATAAACTTTATCACACTTTGCCCTTTTGCCTTATCTAAACCTGAGTCAAATGTCTTTTGATTTTGAGGCACAAATACTTGGACTGGATGCCCTGTGATAAAGGAGGTGTGATACTTTGAAGACAAGTATGGCTTTTTCAGGTAACACAAGTCACTGATGTACTCAACCTAAGTGGACAAGAACAGTTATGTTATGTTAAATGATGACTCAACCATTAAGCAAGCATTGGGAGCCACTTTGCCTGTGCCCAACGGAAGCCAGGAGTGGCACCAAGTAACCATTCCCTACCCTCCAGTAACGTACAGTGTCCTCGTGAGAGTTTCCTACAAGGAACAATAGAATGTTTGATGGAACAGCCATGTGGCTTAGGCTTTGAGTGTTATAGGAGCTCAAAGAAGAGTGAGACCGGCAGGATGGCTCAGCTAAAAAAACAAGAAGAGGGAGACCAACAGAGCCATGGTGGTTAGAAGGACTCCAAGGTGGTGGTGGGGCTTTCAGCGGACCACGCAGTAAGAATTTGGGTGGGAATAGGACAAATCCCATATGAATGGGAGACAAGGTGGTGTAGTTGAAAACACATAAGACTGGGGATGAGATGACTTCAATTCACTCTAGTCTTCCCTATTGAACAAGTTAATTATGGAATCAGGAACCAATATATTAATCTCTAGGCTAAATTCTAAAATGATGGAATGAAACTAGATGACCTCCAAGGTTCCTTCAGAGGCTTATATTTCATAATTTTAAAGTGGTCCAGTTAAGTAGAGTGGTATTGGTTGGGGCCAGGACACTATGTCGTGTGATGCGATAATGCAGGCACATGGGAATGTCACAAGGACCCAGTGTCCTGTCTTCTTTGTCCTGGACACTTTCACTCTTGGGCATCAGAAACGATTGTTGTTGCTTTGGGATTAATATTTTAGTGGTATATAATCTATTACCAACTTTATTCTTTGTGGTTTCTTTTTAGTTCTTATACTTATCCCACCTTTACCCATCACCATTGCAGGCCAATTAACTGGTCAGCTCCTTGAAGCCAATTAACTGGTCAGCTCCCCGAAAACAGGGCCATATGCCTTATTCATACTTGCCTACCATAGTGTCTGCCACATTTGCTGCTCAATCAGTATTTGCCAGCTAGAATTAAACAGGATATTTAAAGTGTTTTTCAACTTCTTGAGACATGAAAAAAGTTTCAGTAGTCCTTAGAATCGATGCTAGGAGCTGAGAGGAGAGAGAATGAGTAAAGAAGGGAAAAGTGATGCTGGTTATGTGGGCCAAAACAAAAACAAAAACAAAAACAAAAGAATTGGGGTTCATACTTCTATCTCCCCATACTTTTCCTGCTCTGTAACATGATCCCCTGATGCAATCAACATTGCATTGCCTACAGTCTTGGAAAATCACCATTCCTATTCGCATGTAGAAATAAAGGAATGATAGACTAATTGTCTCTTTTTCTTGAAGTCCTGTAGGATAGCACTATGGAAATGTGAATTACCATGTTGCTCGGCAAAGTTCATTGACACAGAAAATTTTCCTTGTATCTTGCCTCTCAGAGACCATTTGAGTAGACCCCTCCCACCACCCACTGAATATTTTGCTTGCTGAAATTCAGGCTTCAGTGATGCTCACAGTTTCTAGCCTGTTTCTAGTTCAGTTAGAACCTCCCAAGGCTTGTCTGTTCCTTGTTAGACCTATAAATGGTCTGACTTGTGTGACCTTTGTTTTTGCTAATGTAGGCATAGATTAAGGAGAACCTGTGGCTACCTGGGAAAGAGTGTTGCATTTGATGATTGCTTCATTTTATCTACTTACTTCTGTTCCTTGAAAGACATGGCATGCATGCAGGAGTGCTGAATGCCTGCTACAGCTCTCATTCAATAAATATTTAAGTAAATTCATTGCCTTGGAAAAGTCACTGAAAGCTTTAAACATTATAAATTACGAAATTCAAAAAGCTAAATTCTGCCACTAAAACCCTTCTAATACTTCTTGTGTCTGAAACATATAAGACTTTTAGTCTAGGATAGTTTTCTCATTTTTCTCACACCCACATTCCCTGTCAATTTGTTTTATCTACTTTGTGTCTAAGGATTTTCCCTCATTTTCCCAGGGGAAAAGGGATCACTGAGATTATTGAAGTACTTTAAGTAACTCCACTTCCGGGAGAAAAGGGCGTCCTTTACAGCTTCTGTCAATCAAAATTAATGGGATGAAATGAAAAAAAAGAAATCTACCTCTTGCCAACTCAGTACATGAAAATTATCAGAGATAATCTTATTATATAATCAATAGACTTTTCTTTAATTATATCTGAATTTTTTAGGAGATCTAAATTTTTATGAGGTTGGAATCTATGTCCTTAAGTATGTAACTTGAGCCATTCTACCTGCATGGTGTTAAAAATTGTGAGTTTTTCAATCACAGTAAAGGAAATGGGTTTTGTCTATTTATTTAATGACCAATTTAGTAGAGTAAAAGGTAATTCTAATTCTAGCATCACTTTTTGCATGAAACCTGGCCAGGCGTTTCAGTTCTCTGTGCCTCTGGTTCCTTATCTGTGAGTGACAGCACTTTTCTTTCCTGTGTGTGTGGCAGCAAGGGGAGTGAGAGAGGGAGGAGGAGGGAGGGGAGTTTCCTTATTGTTTGCTTACTGAATTCAAAATTGATGTTTCACTTACACTTTGGACAGGATTTAATTCCCCAGAGGAAAATGTATTGTTTTCCCTTAAGTTGAATTATAAATATTTTGAAGACAGGGACTTGTACCTTTACCTATGTCTGTACAGGGTAGCCTCCAAAATTGCAAATTTTTATTTTGTAGATGTGTTTATTTTGGCACAATCTCAGTTGGTTGTTCTAGCTTATCTGGAAACTTTTCAAAGTTTTCATCGGGGGACAGTAGTCTTAGAACAACAATGTACATCTACATTATTCCATTGGCAGTTTAAAAATATTGGGGTCTCAGCCCGTGGGAACAGTTTGAGACTGTCCTTGCTATAGACTGAATGTGCCCCTCCAGCATTCATATTTGGACAGTGGGCCCCCAAATGCCATTGGCAATTTCTCTTTCCTTCTCCCATCCAGTTTAAACATAGGAATTGTTATCATGTTGTTTCCTCAAGTTCAATGCCTGATCACTTTTCTGTCCCCCCTTAGTGTTTCTCATCATAGGAAGTTACTTCCTGGAATTGTTTTGGTTCAGGTTAAATAACACTGTGTACAGGTCATGGGCGTTATCACCTGCACCTGTCCGTCACATGGTGGGAGGTGTTTAGGTGGTGATAATGCCAGTTTCTTGCTACAAAACCTGGTTTCAGGAGTGAACAATAGAGATGTATTGTCATTCCCAGGAGAAGCTCAAAATGTATTTGTTTATGCTTCATAGATTTGGACACAGCTGATTCAGAACCAGTGCTACTCCGGGTACCGTGTTTCACGTTTATCACCCAAATGAACTGAAAAACAATAATTGTATAAACAGGGTCAATGGCAAATGTTGCTCACTTGTTTACAAGAATAGTGAAAACGTTAGTAAACTAGTTCTTAAGGTTATACTCATATATCCTCAGGTTTAGACAGAATCTTAACAGTCATCTTCTGTTCTCCAAGAGGCCTCATTTCTTAAGCTATAAGAGGAGTGATGATGTGATAATTGGACGGGATGGTGTACCAGCTCAAAAATTCTAGAATGTTATGTTATGGGGGTTTCCCCATGGAGTTGGTTCTCATCTAGAGTTACTATCAACAATGTTGTTTGTGTTCATGAATCCTGCAGTTAAACTGCATGAACATAGAGGTGAGGCTGTGTAGAAACTGACTGGATGCTAAGACTAGGAAGAAAAATACGTAATGCTCAGACTAGGAAGAAAAATAAGTAATCACTGTAGCATTTTGTCTCGTCTTATTTCTGATTTGGGATATTACAGGGGCTTTCCCCAAGTTGCTGGAAAGTCTAGAATTTCAGGGAATGAACACTGCTAATCTCTCAGCAAAACAGTAAATCCCAAAGATAAGACAGGCGTTGCCTTTGGGGGTGGCAGAGCAGACTCGATCTTCTGCCCAAGGCCCATGCAGAATAACCTCTGTCTTCCTTAAGAATATACTATGCCAGGCTTCTGTCTAGAGAAAGTGAAATGCGATCATATCTACCCTTGAAGGATTTACAGTTAATTTATTTGTAGCACTAATTGTGGGTGTGTGTGTAGCTCCGGAAGGTGGGGAGGGATTAAGTTTCCTCAAACTCAGGCAAGAGGCAATAAAGTATGATCTCAAAACCTCCTTTCCTTCTGAATTCTGTGTTCCTCATGGAAAAGAAGCGTCACATCACAGAATTTCTTTACAGGTTTCTGGGAAGGAGCTCCTAAATAAACTGAGAATACACTGGACTGTGTGTAACACGTTGCCCAAGTATGGAAACATCACTTTGTGATGTTTCTCAGAGAAAGAAAACCACAGGACATTGTTCAGGGGAGGTTGGCTCAGGGGAATGGTGAGTGCTTGAGAACTTGGGGGTCTGCCTTCTGGCCATAAGCTTGCCATCATTTGTCCCAGTTGCTTTCACAGTCATCAAAAGAAGAAGGTCTATTTTCAACCTGTGCTTATGAAGGACCATAAATCATGTCTGCAGTGCCTTGCGCTGTAGCCTCACCATTGCAGATCTGGGTGTGGCTGGTGAGGGTTCTTTTGCTCTTAACAGAGCCCCCAAATAATTTAACTTTTCCAGTAGCCAAAGCATTTTCTCCCGATGATCTCAATGTTTGGAACTTGAGTAGACATTCTTGAAAAATTCAGGGCCTCCTGCTAACCCCAGAATCCCTCCACTGGGAAGACCTCCTTCACGCCAGTCAAACTTGTGTGCTTAACCCTCAAGCTACTTCCGTTCTTTACCTTTTCCCCTCACAGTCATATGTTCTCTATAGTCCGAGCTTAATAGTAAACCGTTCTGGCCGAGGTTCTTGTCTTGCTGCACAACAATGACAAAAGCAAGATATGTGAATAATACAGAGTGTCTTTGAAGCCCAAGGCAGTTGTTGAAGGCTTCAAGTATTTCTTCATTAACATCAAATGTAAAAATTAATTGAAAGCAGCCGGGGATTAATGTATACCTGTGCCACTGGTAGTATAGTCTTAGTATCACATAATTATTTAAGTAATGTCTCCAAAATGCTGTAAAAGTGTACAGGAATTTTCAAAGGATTCATGATTTAGCATAAAGACAAGATTTGAACATATATCATAAAAGTTGGCTTTAACATTATAGTTTATTTATTTATTTAGCATTATTATTTTAAAGAAATACTGGCAGACGGATATTGGAGTATCAATCAAGGAGACACTGAGAGCAGATGCTAAGTGTTAGGGATTTAAAAAAGAGCACGGGTAGACCCGCCTTTGAGGTGAGCAGAGGAAAGGAACAAAAACAGCAGAATTGCTCATTATTCAATGGACTTTCCAGAGAGCTCCAGGGCTCAGCCCTCTCATTTGTTGAACTTCCTCATGCAACCGCTACTTCTTGCTTTAAACAAGTTATTTTTCCCTCTCGAGTTATAGAGTTTTATATTTATTCCTTGACACATGACAGATGCCATCTGACAGATGTAGAAACACTCTAGAGCAGCCATTTGTCAAAACGACTGGCGCTCTAAAGCCACAGTGCTTCCTCCTAGGTACAGAAGGGTCCTGCAAGAGCGAGGCCTGGAACACAATGGGGGAGGCGGAAACGGAAGGCAGTGCCGGCCCCATCTTCCATGGTGTGTTTCTCCAAACAACATTTAGTCCCACATTTTATAGTGCTTTAGTCACTCTGTAGGAGGTGAGTGCCAAAAACCCCAAAAACCAAAAGCCAAAAAAACAGTATTAAAATCTTTAGAATTGGTAACTCCAGGTATTATTTCGGATTGTAGGTCAAAAGTAGAAAGGTGTAAATAATCAATGGCACAATTTTAAAAGAAAAAAACTGGAAGTGTTTCTTATGGACTGGATGTTTGTGTCCCCTCAACTGTATATGTTAAATCCTAACCCCCAGTGTGATAGTACTTGTTGTAGGTACTGGGAGGTGGAACCTTTGGGATGTGATTCAGTAATGAGGGTGGAGCCTTCTTGAATGGAATTAGTGCTCTTCTGAGGGAGACACCAGAGCACCCTTGCCTTTTTCACCAGGTGAGGATACAGGGAGAATACAGCCAGGAAGCTGACTCTCACCGGACACTGAATCCGCTGGTGCCTGGATCTTGTATTTCCCAGCCTCCAGAACTGTGAGAAACTTACATTCAGAAGACACAATATTATTAGTATCTCAATTATCCCCCAAAAGATCTATAGATTTAATGTAATGTCAACAAAAATCCTAGCAAGCTTTTTAGGTAGAAACTGACAAATGGATGCTAAAATAATGTGGACATGTAAAAGGCCTAGAATTTGCCAGAATAACTAGGAAAAAGAAGTCCAAGTGGAAGAATGCACACTACTGATTTTAGGATTTATTATAAAGTAAGCCAAACAGTGTGGCTATTGGTGTGAAGATAGACAATTGGATCGATGGAACAGAATGGGAATCTAGAAATAGACCAAACATATGGGGCCAGTGATTTTGAGAAAAATGCTAGGATAATTCAATGGGGAAAGGATTATCTTTTCAAAAAATTGTGCTATAACAATTAGGTAGTCATAGGCAAAAAAAAAAAAGTGAACTTGACTCTTTGTACCATCTATAAAAATTAGCTTGAAAAATCGTATACTAAAAAGTTAAAATCTAAAACTTAGAAAAGAAAATCTTAATGTTCTTAAATTTGACAAAGTTAGTTATGTTACATGCAGCCCAAAAAACACAAGGTGCAGTAAGTTAGCTTCATGAAAGTTAAAAACGTTCACTCTGTTAAAGATCCTGTGAAGAGGATGAAAAGACAAGCTGTAGACTAGGAAACATGTTTTTTCAAAGCACATGTCCAAACATGCACTTTTTTTTTTTTNATATATATATGAAATCTTCCACAATGAGAATGCATAAAGAACAGTAAACATTGCTGGAGGAGGTTCATTCATCTCATTGGCCACATCTGCATAAACCCTGTAGCTGATATTGCCATGGAAACCTTATAGAGCTGCCTGGTTCCTGCCTGGTTCAAGTTTGTGATCTTGCAAATTCCCAGATATATATATATATTTTTTTTTCTTCAGTTAGCCAGTTTGCACTTCACAATCAAAGGAAACCTAAGTGATGCAAAGAATACCAAGTCTGAAGTCAATTATCTGCGCTCTGACATCAGCTCTGTCACTCAGTGTTTGTGTGACCTGGAATTGGCCATGCTGCCTCACTGAACCTCAGCTTTTCATCTGTGGAATCAAATTGTTAAACAGCTTGCACGCTATTGTCACTAACAGTTCTGATTTTGTGAGATCTATTATTATATTCAATTACAGGCTTTCTGTGTCTTGAATATCCATGGAATCATTGAATAAATTTGCTTATGTCTACTACACACAAAAACAAACAGCTTATTAGTATCATGATAAGTAAATTAGGATAGAAATTAGATTTGAAAATCGGAGAGGCTTCTGAAGGCCAAATTGTATACCTAAAATATTAGGAGTTTAGTACCCAGGAAATAGATTTGATAATCCTTTGGTGCAGCGTGGGGTTAGAAATTGATGTCCCATGAAGTTTCTCTTTCCCCCACTTTTGCTGCTCCTCGGCAGTAAATCAGCAAATATCAATCATCTGCAGTATGTAGGCACTAGCTCAGTTACTGAGGAGGTAATAAACTGTGGTGTATATGTTCTGATTGAGCTTGGCACTGGCTAACAGAGGCCCAGAGAAACAACAGCAGAAACCAGGGAGAACTGTATGTCCTTCGCATAGGAAGCCAGGAGTAAGCAATCCAGACTGGTATATGGAGACCTAGGCTCTGCTTTGCTATGTGTGGGCCTCCATTCTCAAGGTCACTTCATGGTCAGGACGGCTGCTTCAGAATAGCTTCAGCTATCAGGTCTGATTGTAGCTAGCAAGAAGAAAGAGACAAGGAAAAGAGAAAAGATGTGCAGTAGCTGTTTTTTAGGGAAGATCTCTGGAAGCTGCCTTGTGAACTGCTGCTCACTGGCCACAGCATAGTCTCACTGCTACATCTAGCTGCAAGGGAGACTGGGAGAAACAGCCTTCAGTTTTTTGCTATGCGCCGAGTGAAACATAGGGGTTCTGTTACTTTGGAAGGAGACAAACATGCACTTTTAACTAAACTACATAAAGAACTCTTACAGCTCAATGCAATCTAATTAAAAATAGAAAACAAAAATGTCTGCCCCATTTTTAACAGGCCAATATGAATATCCCTGAAAGAAAGAATGCTTTTAAATCAATAATAAAAAAGAATACTATGATAGAAAAATGTGGATAGCATGTGAATAGACAGTTAACAACAACAAAAATACAAAATGGGCAATAAATTAATGTATTTAACCTCATTAATAACTAAAGATAAAAAAAAGCAGCTCAATATGTTTTATCTACTGAGTTTTCAAAAATGAAAAGAATCTCAGCAAGTTCTTTATAAAATAAAACAGCAATCTCAAGTAATTCTAATGGTGTATATTCATAGAATTTTCATGGAAGGCAAAATGCAAAATGTATGTGAGCATCCTAACTGCATTTTTTTGGACTTGACAATCTTACATTCAGAAAATAATAGCACATCTATTAAAATATATTTACCATAGCATGTCTTATATTAATAAATTTTTAGAAACAACCTAAATGCCCATTAACTGAGGACTAGTTAAATAAATTATGATCTATGCATACCGTGAACCATGTAGCCAAAAATTGATTGACTAGTTTCTCCCATTTTCAGCTATCCATCTATCCATCTTCTTTGTGTGTGTGTGTGTGTGTGTGTGTGTGTGTGTGTGTGTGTGTGTGTGTGTGTGATACCCTAGAATTATTTTGAGCCCTTGATGTATGGAAAATTTTCTTCCTGTGCATTTCTGCTCAGCCCTACATTCAGGTTTTCACTTGTGGCAGCTTCAAATTCAAACCAGAATCATATTGCTTCTTTAGTGACTGTAACTTGGGCATAATAATAACGCTGGAACCTTCCACCTGAATTTGCTTAGTCCTAGATTGTTCGTATTCTGTCAAATGAAATCATGCTCAGCGCTACTCTGGCTTACCTTGTGACTCAGAGGCTGGTAATATGTATAGCTTAATAAGATAGGAGGTCTTTCTTGTCCATAACCAAGAGATATAAAATCCAAAAATAAGCACCATACTGTACATGTGAAGGGTGTCCTTACTTAGGGCCAAATGACAAGATATTAACAAGAGAAGCTGGGAGGCTTAGATGGGTCATTATATATCTACACATTTGCTCCATGGCTAACTCTACACACTGAGGAAAAATGAAAACCATGAATTGTGAAATTGCTTATTATGTAATATTTCTGAATACATTTCGCTTTTTATTAGTTTCCACGTGAAAGGACAAGGTGAATGACTTCCCCTGTAGTGTTTAAATGTGTACATTCATGCACTAGCCAGTTTGTTTTGTGGTAGTCATGCATTTAGTTATTCAATTATGTTTCTAAAATGCCAGTAGTACAAAATACATATTAGGGACATTTGCTGTTTTGGGGCGTTCTTCCCCCTTCTCCCCTTTCCTACAGCATCTCAGTGGAAGCCAAGTGCTTGGCTTCATACTAATAAAGGTGGAGGGTCCCAGAGGCTCCGTCCACAGTTGGCCCATCAGCCCCTTTGTCCATGGACTTAAAATCCTGAGGGACGTATCAGGTGGGATGCTTTGTGGATGAAAGCAGGAGATGAGCCAGCTTAGGGTGTTTTCAGCAATAAATACATGACCTCACACAAGAGATCTGAGGTAGATAGTTGGTGGGGGAGGGCTCATGGCTTGGTAATATCATGGAGGACTTGGGTACTTTACCCTTCCCTTCCGCTAGCCTCATAGGGTTGCCTGTTGGTTCTCTAGTTTGTCATCTCATGGTCCCTAAGTGCAGACTTTATATATTCACTATGTGTTCATGCAGGCACACAAGAGCATATAAAAACAGAGAGTGAGGGCAATCCAGGAAGCCAGAAAACTCTTTCTCCAAGAAAACGAATACTTCCCAGGGCACCCATGAGACTTCCCCATATGTCTTATTTTCCTACACCAAGTTACGAGAAATGAGGACAATGGGTAGCTGGCATTCTTAGCCACTATCCTGGGAAGCTGACTAAGTCAGCAAGGAAGAAAGAAAGGAATGGGATATATATATACAGAGGGTGACAAAAAATGTATACACATTTTAAGAAAGGAAAAAAACCTGTATTAAAATTATGCTGATGGTAACCACTTTGAGCACCTCTTGTAATTGCAGAAGTCAAACATGACTTGTATTAATCTTTTGTTATCAGTATATATTGAGTATTATAATTTTAATAGTTTTTTTTTCTTTCTTAAAATGTGTATACATTTTTTTGGGCACATTGTGTGTGTGTGTGTGTATATATATATATATATATATATATATATATATATATATATAAAATCTTCCACAATGAGAATGCATAAAGAACAGTAAACATTGCTGGAGGAGGTTCATTCATCTCATTGGCCACATCTGCATAAACCCTGTAGCTGATATTGCCATGGAAACCTTATAGAGCTGCCTGGTTCCTGCCTGGTTCAAGTTTGTGATCTTGCAAATTCCCAGATATATATATATATTTTTTTTTCTTCAGTTAGCCAGTTTGCACTTCACAATCAAAGGAAACCTAAGTGATGCAAAGAATACCAAGTCTGAAGTCAATTATCTGCGCTCTGACATCAGCTCTGTCACTCAGTGTTTGTGTGACCTGGAATTGGCCATGCTGCCTCACTGAACCTCAGCTTTTCATCTGTGGAATCAAATTGTTAAACAGCTTGCACGCTATTGTCACTAACAGTTCTGATTTTGTGAGATCTATTATTATATTCAATTACAGGCTTTCTGTGTCTTGAATATCCATGGAATCATTGAATAAATTTGCTTATGTCTACTACACACAAAAACAAACAGCTTATTAGTATCATGATAAGTAAATTAGGATAGAAATTAGATTTGAAAATCGGAGAGGCTTCTGAAGGCCAAATTGTATACCTAAAATATTAGGAGTTTAGTACCCAGGAAATAGATTTGATAATCCTTTGGTGCAGCGTGGGGTTAGAAATTGATGTCCCATGAAGTTTCTCTTTCCCCCACTTTTGCTGCTCCTCGGCAGTAAATCAGCAAATATCAATCATCTGCAGTATGTAGGCACTAGCTCAGTTACTGAGGAGGTAATAAACTGTGGTGTATATGTTCTGATTGAGCTTGGCACTGGCTAACAGAGGCCCAGAGAAACAACAGCAGAAACCAGGGAGAACTGTATGTCCTTCGCATAGGAAGCCAGGAGTAAGCAATCCAGACTGGTATATGGAGACCTAGGCTCTGCTTTGCTATGTGTGGGCCTCCATTCTCAAGGTCACTTCATGGTCAGGACGGCTGCTTCAGAATAGCTTCAGCTATCAGGTCTGATTGTAGCTAGCAAGAAGAAAGAGACAAGGAAAAGAGAAAAGATGTGCAGTAGCTGTTTTTTAGGGAAGATCTCTGGAAGCTGCCTTGTGAACTGCTGCTCACTGGCCACAGCATAGTCTCACTGCTACATCTAGCTGCAAGGGAGACTGGGAGAAACAGCCTTCAGTTTTTTGCTATGCGCCGAGTGAAACATAGGGGTTCTGTTACTTTGGAAGGAGAAGATGAATATTGATGAACAACTAGCAGGCTTTGCTATACATAATAACTCAGTTTCTCAAGACGTACATATAAATATTTAAAATACAATAAAGAAAAAAACAATAATAGACTTCTATTTTTAGAATCTCAGGAACACATTAGAGGACTTCCCTCCCTCTCTGTGCATTTCACAGTGGAAGGTGAGTGGCGGGGGGGCAAGTAGAGAAAAATTAGGAAAGATTTGTAAGATAAGGTGACGTATAAAGTAGTCTTGAGATATAAGTTAAATTTAAGCAAAACATCATAGGGTTGCAGGGTGTAATCAGAAGTTCAGCTCTAAGGAAACAAACACTTAGTTTTGGATGATGGGAAATGATGTTAAGGTAGCAGGCAGAGATTGTGCCATGGAAGCCTTTTCAGAGCATCATATGAATTCTGTAAAAAGATTATATTATATAAAAACCAGTGGTCTACACCACTTCATGGACGGTGTAGAGGCCTGACCACTGCACTGTACATCTGAAGCTGCCACTGAATAATATTATATGTCAACTATAATTTAATACATATATAGTCATAGGATGTGGAGCATAGTGTGTGGGAATGAGTCAATGGAATTGTAATAGATACATATGATATTGGAGATGGGGGGCACTGGATGGAGGGAGGGAGTTGTCACTTTGTGAGGGGTGAAAAGGATAACTATTGCATTGTTTTGTACACCTGAAACTACTACTACTACTACTACTACTACTACTACTACTACTACTAAATAAATAAAACCAGTGGTCTACAAAACTAATTGTGTTTCTGTATATAGCAATGAACAATTCAACAATGAAAATAAGAAAATAATTTCATTCATAATAGTGTCAAAAAACCCAAAACACCTAGGAATACATGTAACAAAAAAAGTACAAAATGTGCACACTGAAAACTATAAAACATAGGCAAGAGAAATTAAAGAAGATCTAAATAAATGGAGAGAAATTAAATGTTCAGCGATTGGAAGACTCAATATGTCAAGGTAGTAATTCTCTAATTGATCTGTAGATCCAACACAATCTTTGTCTAAGTCCCCACAGGCTTTTTTTTTTCCATCAGAAATTGATGAGCTTATCCTACAATATGGAAATGTAAAGGCCTAGAATATCCAAAACAATTTTGAAACAATTCAAAACTTATTATGAGCCTATACTGATTAGAGAGTGTAGTGTTGGCTGAAGAATACACATATAGATCAATGGAACAGAACTAAGAGATCCCAAATAAATCCTTATATTTATGGTCAACGATTTTTCAACAAAGGTGTCAAGGCAATTAAAGGGGTTAAGGACAGTTCTTTAAAAACAAAAAACAAACGGTGCTGAGACAATTAGATATCCCCATGTAAAGTGGTGAGTTCATATCTTTGCCTTCCATCACACAAAAATTAACATAATATCGATCATAGAATTAAATATAAGAGCTAGAATTATAAAACTTCTTCAGAAAAAGACTGTAGAAAGTGTTTGTGATCTTGAGTTTGGCAACGAGTTCTTAGGACACCGAAAGCACAATCCATGAAAGAAAAATTGATAAGTTGGATTTTTTCCAAATTAAAAGCTTTTCCTCTTCCAAAGGCACAACTAAGAAACTGAAAAGACAAACCACAGCCTGAGAGAAAATATTTATAAATCATGTATCTGATAAAGACGTGTTCAGAATATATAGAGAAATCTTACAACTCAATAATAAGCTCCTTCATGTAAAAAATGGGAAAAGAGCTGTATAGAAATTTCACCAAATACCATACATCATATGAATAGCCATTAAGCACATGAAAAGATGCTCAACATCATTTGTCATAAGGAAATGACACATTAAAACCACAATGGGATACTACTTCTCACCCACTAGAATGGCCATTATAAAAAAGACAGACTATTACCAGTATTGGTGAGAATGTGGAGAAAATGAAACCCTCATGTATTACTAGTGGGAATGTCAAATAAGTCAACCACTTTGGAAAACAGCTTGGCAATTTCTTGAAAAGTTATATATGAGCCACAATGCAACTCAACAATTTTACACTTAGGTATTTACCCAAGTGAGTTGAAAATATATGTCCACAAAAATATGTGCCACATGCTCATAGCAATTATTCATAGTAGTCAAAGATGCAAATAATCCAAGTATCCATCAAATGGTGAATGACTAAATAAAATGGGGTATATGAATACAGTAGAATATTTACACCAATAAAAAGGACCAATCTACTGATACAAATTACAACATTGTGCTGTGTAAAAGAAGCCAGACTTAATAGATTACATTTATGTGAAATAGCCAGAACAGGTAAACCTATATAGAGAAAAAGCAGGCAGAAACTTCCTGGGGTTGGGGGTTGGAAGCAGGCTTCGCTGAAAATGGACACAAAGAAACTTTAAGGGGTTATAGAAGTATTCGAAAACTGGATTGTGATTAGTGTTGCCCAATATTGTAAGTTTACTAAAAGTCATTGAATTGTACACTTAAAATGGGTGAATTTCATGGTATGTAAATTATACATCAGTAATGCTCTGAAAACAGAACACAGTGTCCTGATTTAGAATGGTCTGTGGTCTGAATTAGAGACACACATCAGAAACCCTGGGAAGACTTAGAAATATGTACGTGTCCAGATTCTCCCTCTCCCACTTTACCACCACCATGGTGGTTCTGATTCTCTATTTGGAGTGGGGTTTTAGCCATTTATTTTATGACAATGCTCCCAGGTGATTTTGATGTGTACGCTTAGGTAGCACTATATGAGGGAGACGCTGAAAACTTGTAGTCAGGTGAGAGCCATGGTCACATTCATCTTTTGGACATAGAACAATTGCAGTTTAATGGAGGGTGGATTTGAAGATGATTTGACTGCAAAGACGCAGACATGTTAGAATCTTATTGCATTTGCTCAGGGGGAAAAATAAATGATAGGCATCAAACTGGAGGAAGCTGGCCTTTTGAGCTCCGTTTTTGGCTCCGCCAGCTCCAAACTCTTTGGAGTGTACTTTCTCGTCTAGTGATGGCCTTTGAGCCATTCTCTACCGCTCAGGCCCGCCTCTATTTCTTTGAAGTGTGCTGAGTCATCTAATAAACTGCTCTTTCACCACTTTAAAAACCAAAACAAAACAAAGCTGGAGGAAGCTAAAGTGCCTGTTTCCTTGTTTTGAAAATGGGGATAATAAACCCATTTTATTAGCCCTTACTTCATAGAGTTGTCGGGAAGGTTCGAGGAGTTTATACGAGCATATGTAATGTGCTTTGAACAGCTCCTGGCACAGAGCATTGTATAAGTATTTGCAGTCATTATGATCATTATTTATTATTAGCAGCAGCTTGTGAAATGCTGAAGGATCAAAAATCCAGATTTGAATGATCAGGTGAGAATGGTAATTATGATGCTATAAGAGAAAAGTGATATTCAATAGGACAAGGGAACAGGATGATACAGGGGAGAAGGGGGCAGGCAGAAGGGTGGGACTGGCCGCACCTCACCCACTGTGACAGGAGGAACGCTGGCATGGGTGTAGGGCGGGTGTGCTTGTCAGTGGGGAGGGGTCTGATGATGGAAACAGGCATTTAGCTCTCCTCACCCTGGGTCTGGTTACCTCGCTGTGCTCTAGGAAGGAGAAAGCAAGTTTGGCGGCCAAGATGGGTGTAATCATGAACATGGAGAAGCAACTCAATGCAAATAAGTTCTTGTTTCCTCATCTTTTCAAATTTTACCTTTGATCATAAATACTTTTATTTGTTCTTAGCACCTTTTCCTGTTTCACTCAGCGACTCGTCTGGAAGTCACCACTCCTTAAATCCTTTATAGTTTTGTCTTTTTCCTTAAGTCAAAACTTTTTCACATTGTCTTTGATGGAACTAGATCTGAAATGGCTTTGATTTTAAGAATTAGTCCATAAAATAAACTGTAGGGCTGGGCAAGAGGTTGACATAAATGCCCCAAGAGGCCAGACAGGGAAGACTCTGCCAGTATTTTTGTAATTTACAAAGCAAAAGAGCATCTATTTATTTATCTCTTTCGTGGACATAAAGCATAACAGGTTATTTGATGAAAATGAATAGTACCTGCTTTAGTTCTAATGGAAAATTCATTTATTGCCATAATATCTTTATAGACATGAAGTGTGTTCCTCTTAATGAGTTTCTATAACTCCAGTGATAGAATCACGTTTTGCTTCATACCAACTCTGGGAAATTGTTGGGGATAAACACAAAGCAGCCTGATCAGGTGACTGTTTATACTAAAGACCAAAAACTATATCTTCTAGAACAAAAGGACAGCAACTTGTCTGATCCCCTTCCTCCAATTACCCAGCGCTGTTCCCATTCCCCCATTCCCCAATTAAAAAAAAAAATCTAAAAAAAACCAAATTATAGCTTCTAGGACCTGACATCTTAGGGAGTTAATATAATGAGATCTAATTCTAGAAATAATAAAGTTTTTGAAGAAATGAAGATAAAACAGAGAGAAGTATTTCCTTCCAGCATATAAAGAAGTGAAAATTAGCAAGAATAGATAATGTTTGTATAACAAGCTACTTTACTTTATAGAGTATGTTTGGAAAATAGTGAATTTTAGTTATGCAGAATTCTTTTTTAAAAAAGATTTTTATTAAAAATGTAGTTAACATATAATAATATAATATTATGTTATTTTCAGAGGTATACCATAGTCATTCAACATTTGTATACCTAAAGACATGATCACCATGATAAGTCCAGCAACCACCTGACACTGTACCATGCTATCACAATATTATTAACTATATTCCCCATGCTGTACATTACATCCCCATGACTTATTTGTTTTATGCCTGGAAATTTGGACCTCTTATTCCCCTTTACCTTTTCCTCTCTTTTTAAATTTTTCAATTATGTTTAACATTCAAATTATTTTATATTAATTTCAGATATATAGCATAGTGGTTAGACATTTATATAATTTAAGAAGTGATCCCACTGACTAGTCTAGGACCCATCTAGCACTATACATAGTTATTAACATGTTACTGACTATATTCCTTATGCTTCACTTTACATCCCCATGACTATTTTGTAACTACCAATTTGTACTTCTTAATGCCTTCAACTTCTTACCAATTTGTACTTCCTAATGCCTTTAGCTATTTTACCCTGCCTCCAACCCTTTCCCATCTATCACCCCAACAAATCTAGTACCCATCTGACACCATACATAGTTATTACAATATTACTGATTATATTCCTTATGCTATAACCTACATCCCCATAACTACTTTGTAACAATCAACTTGTATTTTCTAATCCCTCTTCCCTTTTTACCCACACCCTTAACTTCCCTACCATCTGGCAAGCAGCAAAGTATTTTCTGTATCTGTGAGTTTGTTTTTATTTTGTCTGTTTACTTTGTTCTTTAGATCCCACATATAAGCAAAATGAAATTACATCTGTTTTTCTCTGTCTGACACTCCACTCAGCCCAGTACTCTCCAGGCCCATCCATGCCACCCGCAGATGGCAAGGCCCATCCCCTTCCATGGCTGAGCAATATTCCATTGTATATATGTACCACTTCCTCTTTATCTGTTCTTCCATCGATGAATACCCAGGCTGCCTCCATATATTGGCCATTGTAAACAATGCTGCAATGAACGTATGGATGCACATGTAGCATTTTTGTAGTAGTGTTTTTGGCTTCTTTGGGTAAGTACCCAGAAGTGGGATTACTGGGTCCTTCTCTGACTCTTGTTAAAGCTTTTGTTTTAAAGTCTATTTAGTCTGGTATAAGTTTTGCTACCTCAGCTTTTTAAAAAAAATTTTTGTTTCCATTTTCATGAAGTATCTTGTCTCATTCCTTTACTTTGCATCTGTGTGTGTCTTTCAATCTGAAGTGTGTCTCCTGTAGGGAGCATATGTAAGATTTTTGTTTTCTTATTCATTCAGCCCTCCTATGTCTTTTGATTGGAGCATTTAATCCATTTACATTGAAAGAAATGGTTGATAGATATGTAGCTGTAGCCATTTTATTGTTCATAATTTTGATCTTTCTTTTTCCTGTTTTACAAAAATCCCTCCAATATTTCTGTGAGACTGGATTGATGGTGATAAACTCCTTTAGCTTTTTCTTGTTTGGGAAGCTCTTTATCTTTTCTTCATTTCTAAATGATAGCCTTGCTGGGTAGATGACCATTGATTGTAGGTCCTTGCTTTTCATCACGTTGAATATTTTGTGCCAGTCCCTCTAGCCTGCAGAGTGTTGAGAAATCAGCTGACAATCTTATTGGAACTCCCTTATAAGTTACAAGTTGCCTTTCTCATGCTGCTTTTAGGATTCTCTCTTTGTCTTTAACATTTTCCATTTTAATTATAATGTGTCATGGTGTGGGCCTCTTTGGGTTCATCTTGTTTGGGATTCTGCACTTCCTGGGCTTGTATGTCTATTTCCTTCACCAGGTTAGGAAAGTTTTCAGTCATTATTTCTTCAAATAGGTTCTCAATCCCTTGCTGTTTCTCTTCTCCTTTTGGTACCGCTGTGATACCAATGTTGTTACACTTGACGTTGTCCTAGAGGTCTCTTAAACTATCCTTTAAAAAAAATATATTGTTCTTTTTTCTTTTTGCTGTTCTAATTGGGTGTTTTCTGCTACCTTGGTTTTCAAATTGCTGATTCAATCCTGTGCTTCATCTAATCTGTTGGTGATTCCTTGTAGTTCATTCTTTATTTCAGTCATTGTATTCTTCACTTCTGACTGGTTCTTTTTTATGGTTTCTATGTCCTTTTTTATGCTTACTCTCTCTTTGTTGAAGTTCTCATGAAGTTCTTTGAGCAGCCTTATAGACATTGTTTTGAACTCTGTATCTGATAGGTTGCTTGCCTTCATTTTGTTTAGTTCTTTTTCTGGAGTTTTCTCCTGTTCTTTCATTTGGGATGTATTTTTTTTGTTTCCTCATTTTGACTGCCTCTCTGTTTCTATGTATTAGGTAGATCTCCCAGTCTTGGCCAGGTGGCCTTATGTGGTAGGTGCCCTGTGGCACCCAGGCACCACAGACTCCCTGGTCACCTGCTCTGGGTGCTCCAGGAGTGTCCCTTGTGTGGGTTTTGTGTGCCCTCCTGTTATAGTTGAGCCTTGATTGCTATTGGCACATCACTGGGTGGGAATGACCCTCAGGCTGATTGGCTGTGGGCTTTGGCCACATCCACAGCCCATGGACTCCTGTGAGAGGGATTTTTCCCAGCAGGCTCAGGTGCCTGTTGAGACAGCCCTTTTGGTGTGCTGCTTGTGGGGTTAATTGGGCAGTGCTGTGCTGTGGTCTCAAGTCAACCTTCAAGTATGTTGGTTCTGGGGCCTCTGGGGAGGGACTTTGGTGCTGGCCCAGGTTACTCACTGCCTGTGACAAGTAGGGGGCTACCTGGTAGAAGCTACAAAGCGATCTGTGGATTTTTTGCTGTCTGTGCTAAACTGGTGATGCATGGGTAAGACACCACTCTGTGAACCAAGGACGTCTGCCACCAGTACCAGGTCTGGGGTAGCTCTGCAAAAAGCCAGGATATCCCAAGGTCTGCTTCCACCTGCTGGCTCCATTCAAGTTCAGCCACTGATAAAGCCTCATGAGATATGCACGTTGGGTTAGGCCGGGTCTCAGGGAGGGAGTCACTAGAGTGGGAAGAGTTATGTTTAGGAGGTTAGTTCAGATTCTGGTTTGGTGCCAGTGCTGAACCTGGAGCTACTTGACAAAAGTCTCAGAGCACACCAAGGCCAGGTGCCATCTGCCTGGGCCCTTAGACTCTCATAGTTTTCCAAGAAAGAGTACAATGTGGGCAGGGCTACCTTCTACCCAGGAAGTGCCTCTGGCATCGGGGGAGCTGGGTAGGTTGGGGTGCAAGTGAGTCAGCAGGATGGAGTGAGTGCAGCTCACCAAGCCAATCAGATTCAGATTTAGCCGGAGGGGGTGGGGTCAATACAGGAAAGATGGCGCCTGCCTCCTGGCTGCCCAGAAAAAGAACTCCTCACAGAAAAAATGGCAACTGTCTTCCAGCCCTTGCTCTGAAGCAACACTCTTCAGTTTGCCTCCCATATGCCTCCGATGCCTCCGAGTCACCATCCTTCCACCATCCCTTTGCTGGAGCCCAAGGTGAGTGCCTGCCAGTGAGAGAGTCTGTGTGTGGGCTGTTTAAGAGGACGGCTGTGTTTCCCACAGCCATCTGTCCCATCTGGATGGTCAGAATCCCCACTTTTTTTCACAGCCAGATGTTGTGGCAGCTCTTCTTCCCAGAGCCAGTACTCCAAGCTGGTGTTGGGCTGGGGTCTCTTGCTCCTCTGGGGGGAACCTCTGTGGCTGAGATATCCCTCTTTATTCTCAACCACCACACAGAGGTTTGGGGCCAGCCTGTTTCAAGTCTCCACCCTTCTTACCTGTTTTGACGTGGCTTCCTCTTTATATCTTTAGTTATAAAACTTCTGTTCAGCTAGACTTCAGGTGGTCCTCCAGTTTTCTTGTTCTATACTTTAGTTGTAATTTTAATGTGTTCGTGGAAGGAAGCAGGTGTTTATCTATTCTGTCATCTTGAATCTCCCTAGTTATGCTAGGGAGAATCCATGATTTTGATGGAGAGATTTTCATTCAAACCCAAGGAGAAATAATACTCAAGGAATCAGAATAAAACAAATGATATTTGACCCTATGACTTTATTAAACATAATTTAATTTTAGTTACTGTGTCAGAAAAGGCTTAGGCATTGTACAGGTCCTGGAGTTAGCATCAGTGCTCATCCATAGTACAGAATGCGAGTGAAAGGTAGGCCCATATTTTGTGAGGGCTGTGTGGCATGCCCAGAAATTCTTTCTAGAAAATGAGTTTGTTTGCCTAAATCAAGTGTGTTTTCTCACTACATGGGCTCACATAAAGTAAGAATTTCCAAGAATGATAAGGCCAGAATTTCAGGTAGAAAGTCAGCCTAATATTAGTCAGAAAGTATAGTACAGTGAAAAAATCTTAAAAGATGGATGGAGGTTATTGGTTTTGTCAACTGACAAGACTTATCCTTTTTAGCCAACATTTTGACTCTTGAGCAGCAGCCCTTTACACTGAACTATAGAGGTAATCTGTTTCCTATTATAGTTCCACAACAAATATTCTGAAACAATTTCTATGGCTTTGATGTAGGAGGCCAAAGCCCACTGCTCTTCTGTTTGTTCATTATCTCTGTCTTCATAGATAAGTTTTATGAATACTCCCAGGATTCGAAGTTTTGCATTGGCAAATTTAAAGGGATTTTGATGATTTCCCAGAAATGTCTTCTGCACTCTCCCTGTTATGATAATGGTACGGATCCGAGACCAGCCAGGTACAATTCTGATAATGAACTGCTAAGACACATGTTTTCCTGTGGAGGAGGAAAGAAGGAAGTGGCCTACAACACAGTTAGGAAAAAACTCTTTAAATGTTTTATTAAACCACCTTCAGTGGAATCCCATTTCTGTCTCTTCAAATATTTAGAGCAGCTCAATTAGCTTTGGAAGGCAGATTTCAGAGAGCTTTCGGCCAGCTCACGGCGAGACAGATGGCATCGGATGACTGTAGTGTGGAGGACGTCTGACCTCTAAATGAGAGTGAGTAGATGTGGGAGCTGCATGCATGAGGATTCTTGGCTCGAACAGAGCTTTTGGCTGCCAAGAATTCAAAGGTCAGAGAAGAGGTTTAGAGATTTCACTACTGTGGGAAGTTTCCCACTGTCTGCTTCCTAAGTTAATTTTCTCAGAAACGTTCTGGCTGCAATGTGCTTGACTACAGCTACAGTGTGTGAGGACGCTGCCTCTCAGGAATCAGGAGACCATCTGCTCCGTCTTTCTCAGCAAGTGGAAATGGAGATAGCAAAGGGAAACGGTATTTGAATGCTTTCTAATTACTGAGCATGGCGTTTTCCAAACGCTGTCTAAAAAACCTTACTAGGTAGGTATTGGTTTTCCTTTTATCTTTTTAAACTTTTTACTTAGATCCAATTTTAGACTTACAAAAAATTGCTAAAATAGTACAGAAAGGTCCCATTGACTCACACAACTTCCCTGAATACCTTACATTATCATAGCTTAACGATCAAAACCAGGAAATAAACATTAGTGCAATTCTGTTACACTATAGACCTCATTCAAATCACAATGTTTTTTTCCACTATTGTCTTTCCTCTGTATTCTTTCTTGTTAAATATAAGGACATTGAGGCATTAAGTAAATTTGCCTAAGGATATAATCAGTCCAGGTCTGATTCCAAAACAGGTGATCTTTTTTCTACATCATGTTTGGTCTAATATTTTGGAAAGAGCTCTGGACTCAGATTCTTTAGGAAATCTAGATTCTTTTCCTGGATCTACCTTGAGCTACGTATCTTCATCCAAGTCATTTTTCTCTGGGTCTCAGTATCCTCAGTTGGATTTTAGATGATCATTTCACTGCCGTGATTGTATAATTCTCTTTACGATCCTACAATCTAATTGGTTTAATCTCCCTGCACNCTTATCTGTTTCTCAGTGTTAATTTTCATTCTCAGGAGACTCTCTCCAACAGGTGGCAAAATGGCCACTACCAGTTCTAAGTTGCTAATCCACCATCTACCTCAATGAAAGAAAGTTTCACCTTACCAATTATTTTGTTCAGATTCCCAGAATCGTGTCTCTTTTAGTTTATTTAGGCCACCCACTCGTTCCCAAAGCAATCACATTGATCAGAAGGTCAATTGCTCAGACCTGGGTTATGTGGCCAAAGCAAGGTTTGGGGCAGGCGTGTCCAATAGTATGGATAGAGAAGAAAGAAGAAGTTACACAAAAGAAAGGTGAAAGGATAACTCACTCTTGGCAAGCAGAAATAACATATTCACCACACTTGCTAAAGAGCAGATCTTCCTCTAGAGAACTGCATCTCCCATCTTACAAATATGGTTGGTGTTGATAGGATTCTGTCTTAGTTGGTATGTATTTCTTCTAAAAGTGAGTTATCTTTAAGGGACTTCACAAACACTATTTGAAACCTTATTATACAAAGTCATTATCTAATAAGGTATATTTTAAATCTATAGAATTAAACCAGTGATGATTTCTTCTTTTTTTAAAAGTTCAGTGAGGCTCCGACTCTTCAAATGACATGGGCCATTGCTAGTTTTAATTCATATAATTCTCTAATCTTCTATTCAAAAGTCCTGTGTCTATAATATATGTGAATATTGATGTTTTTCCTTTCAAGTAATTTTGGAAAGAAGTGAAATTCAATTATTTTATGAACTTAATTTTTCTTATGTTAGCTTCACTTATTTTATAAACTTATAAATTACATAGCATTCTATCCTTACAAATAGAGCTGAAAGATTTTAATAATGCCAATTTTTGGAGTTTACTTTTTTTTTTTCCTATTAGGGATTTAAAAGCACATTTTCGTCCTCACTCATATGAGAAATAAAAGGCTCAGACACTGGATAATTACCAACGATAATGAATAGATAACAATGGTTATGACNCCTGAAGGCCTTCTCTTGCTCATGGCAGGTCACATCTTGCTCATGGCAGGTCACTTTTTGTTTTATTCAAGCCTTTGGCTGATTGGATGAGGCTTATCCACTTTATGGAGGGTAATCTGCTTTACTCAGGGTGCCAGCCAAGTCGACACCTAAAATTACCTATCACAGTCCTGCATAAATTGTCTTTATTAACCGGGCCTGGATGTGGCATTTATTACACCTGTTCATATTCCATTGGCTAGAATTCAGCCACATCTCCGCAACAAGGGACAAGGGAAGCTGAAAACTGTAGCTCAGGTGTGTGCTCAGGAAGAGGAGAATTTGGTAAGCATCTAGACAGCCTATGCCACATCTGTATTTAAGAACTAGAGAAATAAATATTAGCTCTTATTAACTAATAGAAGGTTGTGTTCTTGTTTCTTCTTCTTTAACTGAAGTGCAGAATCTTATCTTTGTCTCTATATGTTTTTTTAGCTTGTCCCTATTTCTCCTTTTTATATCACTAAAATCTCAATCTTTAATGTACTTCTAAGGAGTATTAATATTAACAAATCACATTGTCACTACAGGAAGAGTCCACCTGCCCCAAGATTAGAACAATGTTCTGATAACCCAGCAGGGTTCATAAAAACTGAACCATCCCACATAATTAGAAGATCTCCCTCCCAGTAATTTTTCCTTTGGCCCCAATTTGAGAGGTATTTTCCCCCTTTCTTATTTAAAAAAATAAAAAAATAAAAAGGAGGTGGGGATATGAAAGGAAAGAAAAATAATTTTCTCTCAGAAATAGACTCTGCTTTCAAAGTTTTGTAACCGTGGCTACACATTAGAAATACCTGGGGAATTTTAAGAACATGCTGTCTGGACCTTACCTCCAGACATTTTAATTTAATTGGTTTGCAGTATGGCTCAGGCATTGGTATTTTTAAAAAGATTTCTAGGTGAATGTGACCAGGGGTAAGAATTATTTCCTTAAAACGCCAAGAGTTGCTTCTTTGCAAAATTCCTTTATTGGCAGGATTACAATCTGGAATTGCAAATTTATTTCAATACTAAATCCTATAAAGCATATCTAGATAGATAGATAGATAAACATAGATACAGTCTTTCTAGTAGGCAGTATAACAAAATACAGCAGATCTTGTAGCAATCAGACAAAAAAAATTAGATTACAGAAACTCTAAAGTATAAATTAACTTCTCATTTACAAATCAGGTTAGAGATTAGCAATTATTCTTGGTATGGAATTTAAAGGCTTCCTGTGATATCATGTATAAGAGATAAATGTGCGTTGTCATCTGAATGGCAATTTAGAATCAAGGTGATTTTTATGAGGAAGCACAAAGCAAGCCACCTCCTTTTCTTGGCATGATCACTCTAACTGGTGGCTTTGAGATTTAGCTAAACCAAGAATGAAAACTGAGGAAATTTTTGACATAATTTTAATTTTTATTCAGCTTTAAAAAAACGNTAGGGGGTGGGAATCACTTCTAAAATAGTCCCTTCATTCTCATTTGTTAGCATCTTGACAGGGATGGGTGGGAGGCAGGGCTCAGCTGGGAATACTGACCGGGGCATAATATGCAGCCTTCTAGTGAGGCAGTCTCAGGGTAGTCAGACTGCTTCCTCGGTGGATGGCTTCTCCAGAGCAAGTGTCCCAGGAGAACCAGGCAGAATCTCCATGGCCTTACTGACATAGCCTGAAGAGCCACTCAGTGTCACGTCCACCACATTCTTTTGGCTACTAGCAAGTCCTAAGGCAGCCCAGGTTCAGGGCGAGGCAAATGGGACTTCACCTTTTGAAGGGGAATGACAAGGTCACAGTGTAGAAGAGCATGTGGGACGGGAGATATCGTGAGGAGCATCTTTGGAAAACACAATCTGCCACCGCATTACACAAAATGATGATAATAAAGAATTTCAAGTTAAGTGGAAGATTTCCTCGGGGTACCTGGTTAATCAAAGCACTATTGCTTGATAAAGTGCTAAGAATTGCCTGTGCCTTTAATTTGATATATATATTTTATTGATCCCCAAATCTGGCCTTCTGCATAATGAAGTTAAATAAAACTCTGTCCTGGGCTTTCAGGTTCCACCTCAATTGCCTGCTACCTAACAGACCTTGCATTTTCCCTCTACCCTTGCCACAGGCTTTACTTGACCTGAGATGGATTTCATCACATTCCAATATGCAGTGCCCTCAGCTGTTGCCACTTGCTGGCTGGGTGGCCTGACCAGTCTCTGTGTCCTCTCATCTGAGGTGTGAGGGGGTTAGGGTAGATGGTTCATCCTGCTCCCTACAGCTCTCATATATATTCTCTCATTGCAAGTGTGTGCATGGATGATGGATGTGTCCCTGTATATGGGTTTTATTTCGCTGTGGTAGTTCCCTCTTGACACAACTTTTCCCCAGCTGATGTATGTAAATTTTAACATCCTTGGAATTTCTCACCAGAGCTGACCCTGATATTGTCAGTTCACAGTCATTGCTGTACTCAGATTCCAGTTTGCCTTCTGAAAGCAAAAGCCACACATGTTCTCATGCATTTGAAGGACCACATAAGTAACATAAGAAGATCGTGGCAATTTTTGAGGAAGTGATCTCGGCAAATAAAACCTATTTTCAATCAGAATGTGGTTTCTAAAACCTTTCAAATTTGAGAATTAAAAAAAAAAAGCAACAACAACAACAAACCTCCCAAAATTACATGCAGAATGAATTGTTAATGTAAGGAGGTTTGAAAAGTAATTATTTGCTATTCCTATCCAGGGCGATGATGGCTTTTTCTGATCGATTCCTGCTTATCCTTCAGTGTTACCTCCTCATGGAAATAAGGTCAAATTTACCTACATAGATAATTTCTAGCACCTTATTCTTCTCCTTCATAATATCTGTCACAATTGTGATAGAATAATAGATGTCTGATTATCTTTTACTTTGGTATAAACTCCATGGTGGTCTGACTAACTGACCTTGTCCCCCACGCCTAGTCACTGCCTGGTTGCTAATGGCTGCTCAGGAAAGGTTCACTGGATGAATGAAGAATGGGAAGCATTCTTTTTTAGTTAAAGTTTATTGGGGTGACAATGGTTAGTGAAGTTACATAGGTTTCAGGTGTACCCTTCTGTAATGCATCATCTATCTATCACATTGTGTGTTCACCACCCAGAGTCAGTTCTCTTTCTATCACCATATATTTAATCCGTTTTACCCTCATCTACCACCCCCCTCCCCTCTTACCTCTGGTAACCACTAAACTATTGTCTGTGTCTATGAGTTTTTGTTTATTTGTTTGTCTTATTCCTTTGTTGTTTTCAGTTTTAGATCCCACAAATCAATGGAATCATGTGGTTTCTGTCTGACTATTTCCCTTAGCATAATAATCTCAAGCATTCTCAATCTTTTAGGCTGAGACAGAGTGCTCATCTAATGAGCCTAACCCCCGGACTCTGGGGGACTTGCCTTCTCTGGAGCATGATAGGAACAACTGCTCATGAACAGGGATGCCAGCCTCGCCAGCCCCCTTCAAGGGTACCTGTGTGCTGTGATAGTAGGAAGCTCATTGCTTCATGCATTTTGTAAGAGCATTTAATATTCCTGCAAAACATTTTATTTGTGTTTCTCGCCTAGAGAATAAAATGGATTTCCCCATTCTTTCTTTCATTTTCTGAGGGAGCTTCTTTATTTGGTTAGTGCGATTCTGTTCGTTTACAGAATGTGTGTTAAGGAATTTTAGGAGACTTGAGGTGCTCTTACCTCCATCACTCTTGGTTTGAAATCCAGCCACTGGACTGCCCTTGTGGATGAAACCGTGTCCTCTTGATCACGTGAAAACTGGCCCTAGTGTTGAGTGTTGCTGCAAATGTCATCCCCCTTGAGGAAGTTTCAGATGTTTAGTTCAATGGATCCACTTTTCTTTATTCTTACCACCATTAAATGACACGCTTTTCTCAGCGCCAGCAAAACAGAGCCAACGTAACATGGGAACTGCAATTGGGAAGCTGGCATGCAGCTCCTGTTTATGTCTAGCTCAGGCTGGACTGTTATCACTGTTGATAACTGTACCTAACAAGTCAGAAATAACTGAGCTCAAGAAGTATTCATTCTTTCACCCTCTCTGTCAACATGAACTTTAAGATGCTAACTAAGTCATTTGCTCGAAGAGAAGCTTGGTGGAAATAGCATAGTCATTGGAAGGCCTGTGAGATCTCTCTGAAAGGCGTGTCTCAAAATTTCACATCCACAGCCTGCTCATTCATTAATTCATTCACTCAGCCAGTATTTGTGGAGCAGATCCTGTATGCCGGGTGCTAGGGATACGGCAGTGAATATGAGACGCATCCTGCCTGACCTCAGGCAGTCGGCCCCATTTTATGAGAGAGGAAGCTGAGCATAGAATTTGAAGATTTGTCAAAGTTCTTATAATATCAGCAATGCAATCAGACATATTATACCCTAAGACAGTATATCAGCGACATGTTTTTTTTTTTTGAGAATTGCATGAATTATTTAGGTCATCTAACTTGATTCTTTTACTTTTCCTTGAATTATAGGGACCTATCTAAAATGTAGTGCTTCCCATATTGCACTTTTTCCTCAGTTTTCTACTATGCTCTTTGTGTAGGACCATAAACAACTTTCCTTTTGGTTAATTTCCAAATCAAACTTTTACTGAAAACATGTTATATGTCTCGGTCACTCTGCTTGCTATACACCGTGGGGGACACAAATTGTAGTGGGGAAGATGATAGGATTTAGCACAGACTCCCAAACTAAATGAAATAATTGACCGTGGTAGCTTCTAAAGAAGAGAGACATGCGCCTCCATTTTATTTCAGGAAGCATTTTATCCACTGAGAGATTTGGGGTATTTATATTCAAATAAGATGAATATTTCAGAGTTAGCCACATCTTAAGTCATCATCAAGCTACAACTGACCAAATTATTGCCGTGAATTTCTCGAACTTTAGGGATGGAAAAAAAGAGACTGTATATCCTTCAAAATGGCTTTGGAAATGATATACTATAAAAATATGGAGTGTATGTTTTGCTCACCAGTTATTAGACAAGGCATTTCATAAAATATCTTTCCTTGGGAACCCAAGATATCTAGGGTTGGATTGGGCCTTAATTATCTTCTATTTATTCCCTTCTAGTGCAGAACCACACTTTCCGTATCTACTTGAACATTCCAATGATGACACCTCACAAATGTGATAATAGAAACAAAAATGCCCAGCATTTTATTGCTTTTACAAAACATTTTCACATTAAATTCTCCTAATAACCTTGTTTGTTCTATTCAGAAGAGCACTAATTATTGGAAAGTCTTCTTTATATCAATCAGAACTTTCCTTTTTTCAACATGTAACTTATGATCCTGATTTAACTCTCTGGTGATAAGCAGAATAAACTTCTTTTATCTGGTGATAAGCATAATTACCTCTTTCACATGACAGCTTTTATAATATTTGAAGGCACTGTCATGTTCTGTTTCTCCAATTATTCTTCCTGTCCACTCATCAAATAATTTTACTTTATTTTTTTAAAGATTTTATTGGGGAATCGGGGAAGGGGAACAGACAAGTTGCTGTCCTTCTGTTCTTCAGTCTAGTTGTGGAAGACATTGCTTCACTGGCCCATGTTAGTATTAGCATTGCGCTCTTCCCGCGTGAGGCAGTAGCTCACCGGCCATTGGACAGCTGCTCACGGTGGCTCATGGCAGCTCATGCTAGCTGCCAGCCATTCACGGTAGTTCACGGCAGCCCACTGCCACAGGGGTTGCAGCCTACGCCGTTGCCGGCCACTCACGGCAGCCCAGCTCCAGGTCGACCTGTTGTTCACCATCTTAGCTGTAGAGGGCAGTGTCACTGGCCCTAATGTGGGATCTGAACCAGAGCCCTGCTGCTCAGAGCTGGCATCCCAAGCCAACTCTTAACCAATGTGCCACTCGGCGGGCCCTAATTTTACCTTGTTGATGTCAAAGGTTAGTCCTCCATATTCTTTTCACCTATTCTTTGGAAGACCTGCTTGCAGACTCTCCAACAGCGTGATTATACCTCTCTGAACACAAATTTACTGTCATCACTAAACTGGGTGCTGGGGAAGAATGCAATATTCCAGTGTGTTGCACAGTGATACTCTCACTTGCCTGTGTCAGAACATTTTATTTACGTTAATGGGAGGTGTTATAGCTTAGACTTGAGAGTAGGAACTATGGAGTCAGCCAGACTATTGGTCAGATTGTAGCTCCACCCCTTAGCTGTATGAGCTGGAACAAGTAACCTCTCAGTTTGAGCTTTGGTTTTCTCATCTAAAACATGGACATCATAGTATTTATGAAGCAGTTTTGTTTTGAGATGTGTATGTAATCTTCTTGTTCTATTCACAGCAACAATAATAACATAGCTCGAGAACTTTGATGTGGGACAAGCACTTCATACTTTTCATTTATATTAAGCTTTTTCACTAACTTGATTTCTCTTGCACATTACTTTGAAGTCTGGTTTCTGATGTCCTATAGTCCAGTGGTTCTTCAACTTGTCTGCATTTTAGAATTACTGGGGAACCTTTAGAAATTCCAATGCCCAGGCTGTACTTCAGAAACCAATTAACTAATACTTTCAAGGGTTGAAGACCAAGCATTAGTGTTTTTTAAAGCTTTAAGATGTTTTTCATCTGCAGCTAACTTAGAGAACCACTGTTATAGAATGTTAGAAAATAAAGGGAGCTTAAATATTGTCTAATTCAACATGTGCTATATTAGCTAGATTAAGTAATGCTAACAAACTATAACAACCAAACCCACAAATCTCAGTAGCTGAGAACCATGAAAGTTTACTTCTCACCTACACCAGGTCCAATGTAGACACTCCTGGTTGTCAGGAGGACTTCCAACACAGGAACCCAAACTCCTTCCATTTTATGTTTCTGCTCTCCTCGAATTCTTAGAGTTCTTCCTAAAAAGTCATTGTATCAGTCAAGGTTCCCTAGAAAAACAGAACCAATAGTATGTGTATACACACACACACACACACACACACACACACACACACACACACACACACAAGGGTGCCCAAAAAATGTATACACATTTTAAGAAAGAAAAAAACTGTATTAAAATTGTAATACTCAATATATACCAATAACAAAAGATGAATACAAGTCACATTTGACTTCTGCAATTACAAGAGGTGCT
>NW_017731463.1:1753070-1759424 GCF_001890085.2 Hipposideros armiger | reverse complement strand
GAGAGAAAATGAAGAAGAAAAAAATAATTGAAGAAACTCTGGCTGAAATTTATCCAAATTTGGTCTAAAGCAGTAATGCACAGATATAGATAAGAATCTCAGACAACAACGATAAAGAAAACCATACTTCGGCACATCTGCTGAAGTCCAAAGATTAATAAAAGAAAATCTTAAAGTCAGCCAGAGAAAAAAGAAACATATATTGGGTAAAAATGATAAGAATTTTAAAAAATAGGTCACATGTCATTAAACGATATTGAGGCCAAACAGAAATAAAATTATATCTTTCAAGTGCTGGGAAAAAAATCCTATCAATCTAGAATTCTATATTAAACAAAATCATATTTTTAAAAGTGAAGGCACAATAAAAAATGAGATAATTTGTTGCTGGCTGGTCTACAGTATTAGCTATGTTAAATACAATTCTTTCTTTGGCCTGAAGGGAGTTGATACCAGATAGAAACTTAGATCTACAGGAAAGAAAGAAAAGCAAAGAATATTGTTGATATGTAGATAAATATAAAGACTTTTATTTTGTTTTAATCATTTAAAGTCAACTGAATGTTTATACTTAAATTCATGACAATGTATTTGGAGTTTGTAACATAAATAAGTACACGTCAAACAAAAAAGTATACTTTTAAACAAAAGCAAAAGGATTGGGAGATTTGTAAATGAAATTATGCTTTTGAGAGGTTCTTAACATTATATATCAAGTGGTATGATATTAATTCAAGGTAAATTATGATAAGAATGCATATTCTAATCATCATGGCAGCAACTAAAAGACTAGTAAAAAGAGGAATACCAAAAAATTCGATAGTGATGTTGAGTGTGATGTGAGTATTAGAAGGGAGGTAGATGGTGACTAGCTCTTATACAGGCTTCAGTTCAATTTTTCCGCTTCCATTTCTACGGCTAACTTTCACTCCCTGACATATATGGTTCATTTATACATGAGTTGCAACAGCCTGAATCAGATAAGTTGATTTGCATTCAGGATTCATTCTGATTTGTATGCAATGAACATAAAGTAATGATTGCAGCAGAAAGCATTTCAGTGCTTTGCCACTGCAAGTGAGATTCACAGTCAATAATGAAACTGCACTGTCTGATGCCCAAGGACAAGCTTGTAAACAAGACATTCTCAGTGAGTGCGCTTCCTTCAGAAACATTTTAATAGATAAATAACGCAGCACCCCAAATATGTTCCACATTGGCAATATCGATGCAGAGCCCACAGCATTATTCTTAGGTATATTTCACCAGCAGGCTGGCAATAATTGAGGATAAATAGAAAAACAAAATAACACTCAAGTTAATATCAGGATCAGCCCATTTTCTCAGTTACTGATTGCAGGGTCTTTGGGAAACGGTTTACCAAATAAATGGAGCTGTGACCCAAAGAGCAGTTGGAGGAGATGTTTATTATGAAAGAGACCTCTGTGATCTCGCAACTGCTTATGTTTGAGCTGGGGACTTTGGGTAAGTTGAGGAAATGATGGAGATCTCAGTTTCTTCAAACTGAAATGAAAAAGTGGGTCTGAATGACATCAAGGTTCCCAAGATTCTGATTCAGTGTTGCAGTCAGGTACAACGGAGCCTCTCTTCCTGTGCAGACAACCAGGAGCTTCCTCCACGAAGCCCAGCTTTTNGCACTGACATGTAATGGTGAATAGATACCATAAATAAGGTATCCTCAGGAAGGAGTTTACAATCTAACCTGGGAGATAGTCACTCAACAGGGATGCAAAGCCATCTCAATGTTCTGGAATAAAGGGCAAGGCCAGCGCTGAAATCATGAGCCCTGAAGTATCATAACTCAACTTAATTATTTACTCTGTGAACTTACACAAGTCACCTAAAAGTTCGGGGCCTTAGTTTCCTCATTTGTAAAATAAAAATAATAGGATCTACTTCATGGGGTTGTTATGAGAATTTAAAAAGTTAATATATGCCCAAAATGTACAAAAGAAACTGGGTCCAGAGTAAATACTGGTTTTTGTCATTCACAGAGAAGAGCACATGGGCTGTTTTTAATCTATTTTAAAGTAAGTTTGTTCAACATAACATAACACATGTTTAAAAATCTGTTTTAAAGTAAGTTTGTTCAACATAACATAACACATGTTTAAAAATCTGATGGAGACACACTGGACTTAGTAATGGCAGAAGAGCTTGTATAAAACTAACCCTTATGCTGGTAACAATTATAAACTCTGGGGAAATTAAAAAAAAAAATTCAAGTCAGTGGAAAGCAACCAAAAGCAGATAGAAGTTAGAGGGCATCGAACCCTTAAAGCAAACTACACTAGTACAGATTAACATTTTTAAGTCTTTTCCCACGTTAGTACTTCCCAAATCACATATCTTGGGTGGCTAAAACTGAGGCAGAGAGTTGAAGTCCTTTTAGCCTGAGGAGTCATAAAAATAAAAAGAATTTGGAATAGCCACAATAGCTGGAAATTGAGGGAAGAAATAGTAGAAAAGACAGAAATAAAAGGAAGAGCTGAAAAATATGATGTAAGCTCTCCCCACATCCTTGCTTGACCTCTGAACTTCACCTGTGTTGTTTATGGAAGTCTCCAAAGCATTCAAGGAGAAAACAACAGCTAGAGGGTGAAAAAGCTTCGCAGACAATTTTGCTCCTTTTCATTGGTAAGAGGTAGAGTTTGAAATTTGAGTCCTATCAAGTTAGAGAATGTTCATATAGATGATGGACTTTCCATTGGAAACCTGTAAGGGCCACCCCTTAAGAATAAAAACTATGGGGCCGGCCGAGTGGCGCGATGGTTAAGAGCTGGCTTGGGACGCCAGAGGGCCCCGGTTCGGATCCCACATATGAGGGCCAGTGACACTGCCCTCTACAGCTAAGATGCTGAACAACAGCTCAACCTGGAGCTGGGCTGCCGTGAGTCGCTGGCGATGGCGTAGGCTGCAGCCCCTGTGGCAGTGGGTTGCCATGGGCTACCGTGTGTAGCCAGCAGCCAGCGTGAGCGGCCAGCAGCCGCCGTGAGCGGCCGTCCAGAAGCCGGTGACTGATCTGCCTCGCCCAGGAAGAGCGCAATGATGGTGCCAACTTGGGCCAGTGAAGCAACGTCCTCCACAACTAGACTGAAGAACAAAAGAACAGCAACTTGTCTGTTCCCCTTCCCCCAATTCCCCAGCGCTGTTCCCATCCCCTAGTTCCCCAATTAAAAAAAAAAATCTTTAAAAAAAATAGTGATTTTTCCCCCATTAATTAATGAGTTTATGAATTAGCAAGAAAGTTCAAAGCTAATGACTGAAATGAATTTAAGATCCTATCTCTGGATTTTATTATTGATTCTTGAGTTTCATGATCATGGATGAAAAAAAGATGATGAACCTGTTGATAAATAATTTTATTTTTGTATACCTATGTGAATATATATACTATGTGCATATATATGTGGCTATTATTTTAAACCCAATTCTGACAGCAAAATATTCAAATATGAACTTTCGTGTAAAACATTTGAAAATCCTCAGATGAACTATTTCATTGCTGATACAGTTTAACTATTTTATCTATTTTATAGGTCATGTATTTGTTGCTCTATAAAAAGCCAATTTAAAACATTAGTGAAAACTTCAGTTTTCCACCATTAACATTTCTTTTAATATAGTATGCAAACTGTTATTTTATTGTTGTTGTTCTTTATATTGGTGAGTTTCACAGGGACAGAGACTTCTTTTATTATTAATATTTATCATAAGAACTGAGTCAAATTGTTATGAAATAAACCCAACTAGTTTGTGGGTGTGTGTGTATGTTGGCACAGTCGAGGGAGTGGACCAAAATAAATAATTCAAATTCTCGGATCTCTAAGAGCTTGAAATCTTCTCAGGGATATATGTATAAGCAACCAATTATAGAAATTATTCTGCAAAGTATAAAAGAAAAGATTGAGCTTGGAGTCACAAAGTCCTGAATTCTGCTTCTGGATCCTCCGTTTCTTCTGTCTGCTGTAGTAAGATCTGGGGTGAATCATTCAATCCTAATAAGCCCAAATTTCTTACCTCTAAAATACAGGGTAGCTATGAGGATTAAATGAATTATAGTGTGTAAAGTGCCTATTAGAATGCCTGGCACAAAGTATACATAAAGTAGTGTTATTTTTTTTTTTAAGATTTTATTGGGGAATTAGGGGAGGGGAACAGTGCTGGGGAATTGAGGAAGGGGAACAGGCAAGTTGCTGTCCTTTTGTTCTTCAGTCTAGTTGCGGGGGACGTTGCTTCACTGGCCTATGTTGGTATTATCATTGCGCTCTTCCCGGGTGAGGCAGTTGCTCACTGGCCATTGAACAGCCACTCACGGCGGCTCACAGCAGCTCACGCCAGCTGTCGGCCAGCCCCGCTGCAGCCTAAACCGTTGCCAGTGACTCACGGCAGCCAAACTCCAGGTCGAGCTGTTGTTCACCATCTTAGCTGTAGAGGGCGCAGTGTCACTGGCCCTCATGTGGGATCTGAACCGGGGCNCCCATAGTAAAAATGTCATATCGTTGTAATTATACAGTATGTAGCCTCTTCAGATTGGCTTTTTTTTTAGCTTCGTAATATGCATTTAAGCATCTTCCGTGTGTTTTCATGACTTGCCAGCTCATTTCCTTTTAGCACTGAAAAATATTTCATTGTCTGAATGCACCACCGTTTATTTATCCATCACCTACTGAAGGACATCTTGGTTGCTTCCAAGTTTTGGCAATTATGACTAAATCTGCTATACACATCAGTGTGTAGGTTTTTGTGTGGACATACGTTTTTGATTCCTTTGGACAGATAGCAAGGAGCTTGATTGCTGGATTATATGGTAAGAGTGTATTTAATTTTATAAGAAGCAGCCAAACTGTCTTCCAAAGTATCTGTACCAGTTTGCATCCCCACCAGCACTGTTGCTGTACATCCTCACCAGTATTTGGTGTTGCCAGTTTTCTTTTTTTTTTTCTTTTAATTATTTTTTATTATGAAATACACATTTTTTAGAATTAGTTTCAGCTGTACAACACAGTGCAATGTTATACTTTTTACCCCTCGAAGCCAGTTTTCTTGATTTTGGTTCTAATAGGTTTATAGTATCTTGTTGTTTTGATTTGCATTTCCCTGATGACGTATATTGGGGAATATCTTTTCATATGCTTGTTTGCCTCCTGCATATCTTCTTTATGAGGTGTTTGTTTCAGGTCTTTGGCCCATTTTTGTTTAATTGGGTTGTTTTCTTATTGTTGAGTTTTAAGACTATTTATTTTGGCTAACAGTTCTTTATCAAATGTTTCTTTCCCAGATCTTCTCCTAGCCAATTGCCTGTCTTTTCATTTTCTTGGCGTCATTTAGTACAAAGTGGAAAATTTTAATTTTAATGAAGTCCAGCTTATCAATTCTTTTGTTCATGGATTGTGCATTTGGTGTTGTATCTAAAATGTCATTGCCTGATCAAATTTCATCTAGATTTTCTCCTTTGTATTTTCTAGGAGTTTTCTAGTGATATTGATTTTTTTTACACTTGTATAACTTGTTACATACACAGAAGGGTTTTCACCTAACAGAATTACACTGGATTCTTAGAATCCTGTGAAAAATACAATTATTTTTGCAGATTAAGCTATTAAGGCACTGAGACAGAACAATCATTCAAAGCCTTTTTTTTTTTTTAAACTCTTGGTCCAGTTGCTTTTCCATGAGACTGTGGCACCCCATTAGATCACCTCTCTGAGCTAAAGCTTGCTGGAACATGAAGACACTTTCATTTAGAAAGTTGAGCACTCATTTAGAAAATGCAATTCATTGTAGAAGATTAATTTGACTCATGTGTAAATAGAACTGGTACATCAGCTAAGAAAGTAGCCTCCATTCAACAAATCTCTATGACTACCAACCATATGCTAGTCTGGCCTTGGCTGCAAGATCTTTTGTGATTTCTTCTTTTGTTGAGTAGTGAGGATATTTACCTGGGAATGGCCTTGGTCCACTTTGTGTTTCTTGCTATTGAGCCAGAGTGATGGGGCCTTTCATTATGAAGTTCAGGCACTTCTAAATCTTAAATGAAGTTGCTGTTTCGAGAATGAGATGGCATGGTTCCCAAATAACATTAGAACTGTTATCTACATGATACTATACTATGCCTGTCTTTTATTTCGTGATGGGGGTTGGCTTATTAGACAAGCAGAGCCTGGAAAATTAATACACAAGTTTGGGAATTCAAATTCTAGCTCCATTGCTTACCAACTGTGTGACCTTGGGCAAGTTTCTTCACCTCTCTGTGCCACTAAAGTATTGGAAAATGTTTGTAACTAAAAAAGATTATTGTGCTAACTAGAAGAAATATAAATCACATAG
>NW_017731463.1:1747122-1749180 GCF_001890085.2 Hipposideros armiger | reverse complement strand
AAACCCCAAAACAAGGGAAGCAGAATGAATCAGTCTTCATTTTAATCTTGAGCATTGAGCCATTATTTGTTTTTCAGGTGGGAGCAATTCAGTGAGTCTTCCACTAAACTGGGCATAGTTTATGGACAATTAACTGCTTCTGTATGTGTTCAAGATCTGGGAGAATAAAACATTAAAAAAAATTGTTAAACATTTTTACTTGAACATTGCACTTGATTATTTTGGTGGGTTCACTTAACGAACCCTTTTGAATAAGTCTATCATAACTCTTTAATATTAACATTTTAATTTCATTCCCAGCAGTTACCTCAGTCTAAAATTTTCTTGCTTGTTCATTTGCTTGTTTTCTGCCTCCTCCTGATAAATATGGCTGCAGGAAGACAGTGACCTTGTCTGTCTCATATTCCAGTGCCTGGAGTATATACGTGCTTAATAAATATTCCCTGAATGAAAAATCAGATTTCGTAGCCATCTCTATGACATCAGCATGTAAACTATACACACATTTTAAGTGCATGCTCTGTTCCTGACACAGTGGTGGGAAAAAAAAATACATGTTTCTTAATCGTTAGAAGATTAAGAAAGGAAGAAAGAATAAGATGGAGGGAGAGAGGGAAGGAGGGAAGGAAGGACTTAGCTTGGGCTGCCACATTAAAATACCATAGACTAGGTGGCTTAAACAGCAGAAATGTGTTTCTCACAGTTTTGGAGGCTGGCAAGTCCAAGATCACCAAAGTCTAAGATCATGGTGCAAGCCAATGAGTTTCCTAATGAGACCTCTTTTTCTGGCTTGAAAATGGCTGCCTTCTCACTGTGTTCTCACATTGCTTGTCCTTTGTTGTTGCATGTGGAGATCTCTCTCTGTCTCTCTCTGTCTCTGTCTCTCTCTCTCTCTCTCTCTGTCTCTGTCTCTCTCTCTCTCTCTCTCTGTCTCTCTCTCTCTCTCTCTCTGTCGCTCTCTCCCCCTTTTCTTCTAAGGGCACTAATCCCATCATAGGCACTCATCTTCCTGACCTTAATCTCAAAGGTCTCATCTCCCTGTACATCACATTAGGGGTTAAGGCTTCAATATGTAATTTGGGGTGGAATCCCACACACAACCATAACGGGGCGGGGGAGGGGGGGGTGAAATTTGAGATAGCATTAAGTGCTATGGAGAGAATTGAGACTGAGCCATGTAATGTGACTGAAGAATGATGTTAAATTGGGTGGTCATGTAACTTCTCCAAGGAGGTGATATTTAAGTAAAGATTGACATGTAGAGGTGAGTAAGAAGAGAGTTCTGAGCAGGGTGATAGGTAATCCAAAGGTCCCGAGGAGAAAGTGGACCCATGTATTTGAAGACTGAAGACCAGTGAGATGAGCACGTATGTGAAAAAGATGGTGATAAGGAATAAAGTTGGGTACACAGATGAGAGCTCTGTGAAGCACAGATTTGTAAGTCAAGGTATGAAGTTTTTAATGTATGCTGAGAGCATGGGAAGCCAATGAGAAATTTTTAGAAGAAGAGTGAAACTATCTGACTAGGGTTTTAAAAGTTCACACTTTGGGTCATATGGCAAATGGATTGTAACTGGGTAAGAGTGGCAGCAGGACACCAGTTAAGAAGCCATTGGATTAGTTCATGCTGAAATAATGGCGTGTGGGGCCACAGTGGTTGTAGTGAGGATGGAAGAAATAGATGCATTCTAGGTGTGTTTTGGAGGGCGAGTCAACTGAATTTGCTAATGGATGAGATGTAGGGGCATACAAGTAAAAAAAGGGAAAGCACCACTTAGCTTTTTGGCTTCAGCACCAGCTTCAGAGCTGTGAGAAGTCAGCTATGTCGATACTTCCTCCAGGCTGTAAATGATCAAATCCCGTTACTCATGATATCGTTATTGAAAACTTATAATTCTTTTTTAGGTTTTCTTCAATTAGTGTCAAGAAAATTTTTAAGATGGGTGATTCTATAAATACTAATTTCTGGGCCGGCCAAGTGGCGCGATGGTTAAGAACTGGCTTGGGACGCCAGAGGGCCCCGGTTCGGATCCCACATATGAGGGCCAATGACACTGC
>NW_017731463.1:1742443-1745652 GCF_001890085.2 Hipposideros armiger | reverse complement strand
CAAACTCCAGGTCGAGCTGTTGTTCACCATCTTAGCTGTAGAGGGCGCAGTGTCACTGGCCCTCATGTGGGATCTGAACCGGGGCCATGTTGCTCAGAGCTGGTGTCCCAAGCCAACTCCTAACCAACGCGCCACTCGGCCGGCCCAAAGTAGTGTTACTTTTAAGTTCTAATGTTTTTTGGTTTTTTATTTAAGCCGTGGTTTCTGAAATGGAGTGATTTATTGTGTGAGGATCAGGGAAGGAATTTCAGTTTGCTTTGAAGGAGACATATTGCTTTAGTGAGTAAAGGAGAGGCAGAAAATTAGAAACAAAAGCATGGTGTTACAGTGCAGGAATAGTGAACATTCTAGACTCGAATGCAGTTTGTATGGACCTATTCCATGGTGGTTAGTTCTGGAAAGGAGTCAGGTTGTCAGTCTAAGAAATTTGGTTTTATTCTACCTCTTATGTAACATGACTAAAGCAAAGGACTGCCACGATCTGATATATATTTAGGAAAATAAGTCCATTAGAGAATGGGAGATGGATTGCACAGATGAGGCTGATGACTAGCAGGCCAGTCAGGAAACTCTTGGAATAAGGTAGGCAGGAAATGAAGAAGTGAATTAGAGAAGTGGGGGAGGAATTGGGGAAAAGGGGTATTTCAAAGGACGTTCTGATGGTAGGATAAAGGCATGACAAGTAAGCCAGAGAAAATGGATAATTCCAAAATTTCTTACCCGGGCCACAAAGTGGTCATCTAAATAGAGACTATAAATTTGGGAGAAGGTTTTAGGAGGAAAGGTGAATCCTCTTTGTTGACTAACTTTGATTTGAAATAGAGATAGGACTTGAAATGGATCCAGGACTTGAAATGGAGATATACAGCAGGCAGTGGAAAATCTTGGACTGGAGCTGGGAAGGACAGTCAGGGCTGGGACTTATACTTGAGAGCCATGGCATGAAAATGATCACATGAAATGGACCAGGCAAGGAGCATTGAATGAAAAGGTGCAAAGTGGAGAACGCTGCGGTGAGGGTGGAACCTGGAGCAATGCCTGCATTCAAGGGATGGGCAGAAGCTAAGCAATGATCTAGGGTGATTGGATAAGATTCATGAAGTTTCAGTCATGGAAACCAAAGGAGAGGGAGATTTAGGAGGAGGGATTCGGTTGTCTGCAGTACAGCCCTGGAACTGTGCTGTGACAGGAGAGGGATGTGTTGCTCTTTGTTTCCAGATGAGGAACATTATCACAGAAAGGGTGCAGGGAAGAACCTAAAGTCAAATGGTGCATTCGTATTGGAGCCAAGATTAGAATCTGGGTCGCTTGACTCCAACCTCAGTTGGTCAATCTGAAATATTTTCCAGGTGATTAAATCATGGGATAAACTCGATTGGAAAGTTAGTTACATGGATGTGTTCAGTTTGTGAAAACCCACTGAGCTTTACATTTGAGATATGAGTATATGTAATTTTCTACTCATGTACATCAATAAAAAGCTTTAAAAAAAGGCATGGCAGTGAGATAAAATGAACATCTTGTGGAAAGGGTAGGTAATATTTGAGTAACTCATTAATGGGAGCCTTGTTAAGTTTTTATTTTCAGTTCTAAATCACCTCTTACAACAGTTTATTTTAGATTCAGAGTATAACTTATTATCCACACATGAGATTAACTTCAGTGGTTTCCTTAACTGAAGGAACCAAGGCTTTGGAATTATTACTAATCATCTCAATAAAACCGATCTAAACATTTATTCACTATTTATATGCAAAGGGTTTTTACAGCGTATAATTTTATTCAGTCTTCATATTGATGAGGAGGCAGGCACATCTGTCACCCACATTTTGAAGATGAAAGAAATGAATCCTAAACATGCTACATGAGCCGCCTAGAGTCATACAGTTAGAGCTTGAACTCTGACCTGTTCTGTGAGTTAGCTTTTCCTTAACTGAGGTTCAAAACCCAATTCTGAGCTTTCTGTCAGTGGACACCTCCGAGTAAGCATCATTAAGTCTCCCTTCCTGCGGTCGTCATGTCTAAGTCAGAGTCTCCCAAAGAGCCTGAACAGCTGCGGAAGCTCTTCATCGGAGGTTTGAGCTTTGAAACAACAGATGAGAGTCTGAGGAGCCATTCTGAGCAATGAGGAATGCTCACAGACTGTGTGGTGATGAGAGACCCAAACACCAAGCGCTCCAGAAGCTTTGGGTTTGTCACCTGTGCCACTGTGGAGGAGGTGGATGCAGCCATGAAGGCAAGGCCACGCAAGGTGGATGGAAGAGTTGTAGAACCAAAGAGGGCTGTCTCAAGGGAAGATCCTCAAAGACCTGGAGCCCACTTAACTGTGAAAAAGATTTTTGGTGGTGGTATTAAAGAAGACACTGAAGAACATCACCTAAGAGATTATTTTGAACAGTATGGGAAAATTGAAGTGATTGAAATCATGACTGACCGAGGCAGTGGCAAGAAGAGAGGCTTTGCTTTTGTAACCTTTGATGACCATGACTCTGTAGACAAGACTGTCATTCAGAATTACCATCCTGTGAATGGTCACAACTGTGAAGTAAGGAAAGCCCTATCTAAGCAAGAGATGGCCAGTGCTTCATCCAGTCAAAGAGGTCAAAGTGGTTCTGGAAACATCAGTGGTGGTCAAGGAGGTGGTTTTGGTGGGAATGACAACTTTGGTCGTGGAGGAAACTTCAGTGGTCGAGGTGGCTTTGGTGGCAGGTGTGGCAGTGGAGGATATGGTGGCAGTGGGGATGGCTATAATGGATTTGGTAATGATGGAAGCAATTTTGGAGGTGGTGGAAGCTACAACGATTTTGGCAATCTTAACAATCAGTTCTCAAATTTTGGACCCATGAAAGGAGGAAACTTTGGAGGCAGAAGCTCTGGCCCCTATGGGGGTGGAGTCCAATACTTTGCCAAACCATGAAACTAAGGTGGCTGTGGCAGTTCCAGCAGCAGCAGTAGCTATGGCAGAAGGTTTTAATCACTTCCAGAAAACAAAGCTTAGCAGGAGAGGAGAGCCAGAGAAGTGACAGGAAAGCTACAGGTTACAACAGATTTGTGAACTCAGCCAAGCACAATGGTGGCAGGGCCTAGCTGCTACAAAGAAGACATGTTTTAGACTATACTCATGTGTATGGGCAAAAAACTCAAGGACTGTATTTGTGACTAATTGTATAATAGGTTACTTTAGTTTCTGTTCCGTGGAAAGTGTAAAG
>NW_017731463.1:1739169-1741268 GCF_001890085.2 Hipposideros armiger | reverse complement strand
GGAGAGAAAGAGGGAGGGAGGGAGAGGGATAGGGAGAGAGCGAGAGGGGAAGAGAGACTATTTAAGTTACAGGCACAGCCACAGGCTTACTTATTTATAGTTTTATGTTTTCTTGAGTCATTTTTGTTAACTTGTATTTTTCTAGGAATGTGTCCATTTTATTTAAATATTTAAATGCATGGGCACACAGCTGTTCAAAATAGCCTCTCCTTATGTTTTTAATGTCTATATGATTTGTAATAATCTCTCATCTTCTATTGTTAATATTTATTTTTGCCTTTTATTTTTTCATGATCAGTATTGCCAAATGTTTGTTACATTAGTCTTTTCAAAAAAAAAATCCTGTTTTGCTATCCCTCTGTCTATTGTTTACTTGTTGCAGTTATATTGATTTATACTTTTATACTATTACTTTCTATTTTTTCATTTTAATTTTCTTTGCATTATTTTGCTTTTTTTTTGATGTTGATGTTTAGTCATTGATTTTCAGCCTTTATTCTAATATATATTTTTAAAGGATATAAATTTTTCTCTAAGCATGGCTTTGTATGATACCTCATAAATATAGAGATGTAGGGTTTTCATTATTACTTTATTCAAAACTATTTCCTAATCCCCTTGTGATTTCCTCTTTGGCTTATGAGTTATTAATTAAAAACTACAGTCTATTGTACACGTTTATTGTGTTTTCTAGTTTTTCTTACCCATTTCTAGCTTTACTCCGCTAGAATCAGAAAATATACTCTATAATTTCAAAAATTTGGAATAATGTGTGTCCTATTATATGTTTAATTTTGGCAAATTATGTACTTGGAAAGAATGTTATTTTATAGTTATTGATTGCAATGCTCTATATGTGTCAAGTATATCAAATTTGTAATCATGTTTTTTGGTATCTTTTCTTTGTTTACTGATTGTTTTTGTCTACCTGGTCAATCATTTACTGAGCTATAGGTACTGAGGTCTCCCACTATAATTGTGAGTTTATATATAATCTCCTTTTACTTTGGCCAATTTTCCTTCATATAATTTGAGGCTGTTTATTAACTATGTACAAATTTTAAAATGTTTTACCTTTCACATGGATTGACTCTTTTATCATTGAGAAAAGCCATCGTTATCTCTAGCAGTGCTTCTTGCTATAGTCTACTTTGAGATTAACATAATTATTTTGGTGAATATTTTTATGGTATATGCATTTCCTATTTTTACTTTCAACTTTAGAATATTCTTATATTTAAGGTGGCTCTCTTGTAATCAATGTATGTATATAATCTAGCCTGAAAGTTTTTGTCTTTAGTTGAGTATTTCATCCATTTACATTTAATGTTATAATTGATATATATAGTTTAAAACCATTTGTTTTCTAGTTAACCCATTCTGTTCTATATTTTCCCTCTCTTTCCTTATATTCCTTTGTATGGATTCAGTATTACTTATTTTTCTGTTTCTCACCTATGTTAGCTAGTGAGATATACATTCTTTTACCACTATATTATTCGTTACCTTAGTTTATAAAATGCATCCTTGAATTATTCATGCCTAATATAAATTATTCTTTTGACCACTACCAACTCAGAACAAGAGCTATAGTGCACTTGAATTCCATTTGCCCACATTCTAATTTATGTCCTTGTGAATTATAATTTTCTACATATTTAATATTTCACAAGACATTACTGGCATATTAACACACTATTATTGTTAACGCAAGAATTTTTTTTATATACAGTCAATATTCAGTTAGATTTACCCACATACTTATTTTTTTCATTACTTGTCATTCCTTTCTGCATATCCAAGTTGTCATCTGATATGATTTTTCTTGTTCTTAAAGAAGACCCTTTAGTATTTTCTCTAATGTTCATCTGTTGATATTGCATTCAGCTTCTATTAGTGTGAAAATGTCTTTACTGATATGTGATATATAAAACTTAAAACAACAAAGAAACAAGACAAACAAATGAAGAAACAAAAAGTTATAGACACAGACAATAGTTTAGTGGTTACCAGAGGGTAAGGGGGGCGGGGGGTGGTAGATGAGGGTAAAGGGATCAAATATATGGCAATGGAAGGAGAACTGACTCTGGGTGGTGAAC
>NW_017731463.1:1732720-1736689 GCF_001890085.2 Hipposideros armiger | reverse complement strand
TTACTTCATTGAGTTGGAAATGTGAAATAAAGAGTAATAGAATAGTTTTATTTTTTTCTTCACCCTGGGGAAGATCTATCTACCAGTTAGATCAGGATTAGATTTGGATAGCAAATACTTTTTATAGTCTTTGGTTGATAGTATAAATTCCTGCTGAATTTTTAAGCATTTGAAGTGCTTTTGTATTTCATATACTTTTAAAACATTTAAGGGAGGTAGTCATGGAAGGGGTTCTTATTACTTCTCTTTCTACATAAATAAACAAATTTATGGTGCCATCAATTCTTGCAAAGGCCACACAATACTGCTGTCACAGAACCATAGAAGTCAGTCTATTATCAGTGGCTTTTTCTCAGTTTTCCAAGACCACCACCAAAGTGATTTTTACTGTTTCTGTCATTGATTTATATTAAACATGTTTTCTTTGTAAAACTTGTGACAATGATTAAAATACTTAAGATCATGAGATTCCTTGAATAAAATTTCCATGGATTGAAAGCTGAAAATTATATTCTTTTATGATCATGTTACAACACTTTGCAATAAAGAAAAGTATCCTTATAATTGAGGTTCCCTTTTAACTCTTGTACATATTTTATGTTTATTAAAATTTAGTACTTTTTTTCTGAAAACCTACACGTATTCAACTATTTAAAAAGTGGATTGGTGTGCTCACTTCGGCAGCACATATACTAAAATGGAACGATACAGAGAAGATTAGCATGGCCCCTGCGCAAGGATGACATGCAAATTCATAAAAAGTGGATTGGTTATATAAGTAATTAACATAATCACTTGTGAAAATCATTCTGCATAATTGTTTTGGGCCTGCCTGTGTTTTTGTGAGTGAAATAAAAGGACTGTAATGGAAGTATGGTAAAACTCTAACTCTACAATTATCTTCAGATAATGTTGTAATGTAATCAGTGAGGTAGGTCTTTGTTAGTTCATATCCTGTGATCTCACACCAAGTTCAGTAATGGAATTAAACTAAACCATCCCTTTGCTAGATGAAAGGAAACTAGATACTTAAAGATGAAGATAGCCATAGGGAGTAACTTTCAGTTTCCTTTTTCTTAGAAAAGAGGCAAGATGAAAGGCAGCATGTACTTGGTAAGGTTAATTTCTTTAAAAAGCACTCTGTATTCCTGAAATGGGGCAATTGCCATGAGGCTGAAAGATGTAATCTTTGGTATTCCATCTTATTGAGTTGTACCACATATAGAACTGTCAGTGAAAAGAGCCTTCAGCTATTCCAAACAATTAAAATGCTTTCTCTAAGATCCCTTCTCCCCTGAAATGGAAATATTATATTGGTATTCAATATATATTATATAAGTGAATTGATATATAATATCAATATAAGTGACAGTAACATTTGAGAAAAAGTATATAATCTCTAATTTTGAGTTCAAAAGTTAGCTACTTCACTTATTAGCGATATAGTCTTGGGCAATTCATTTACCACTCCAAATTTAGTTTTCCTCATCTATGAATGGGGAACTATTATCTACCTCACAGGTTTGTCAGGAGGATGAAATGAAATGACAACTCCCTGCCTGATTTCCAGTAGGATCTTAGTAGATGTTGAACCTAAATCGAGATCTTATGTAACTACAAACTCCCTTATTTATCCTTTATTGTTTCCTTCTTCACATCTTACTTTTTATCTTTATTAAAAAAATAACAATCACAGAGGTATTATAAATTTTCGATACCTGAAAAACAATTTTGTCACAATTTTCTCATCTCTGAACTATGCAGTCTCTTCTTCAGCATTATGGAGAAGTCTGTGGAATTTGATAAANTACAAGAAACTAAAAAGTACTATCTTTAATTTGATTAATTTATTTACCTGGAACATTTATTATACTGAAAGGCAATTGAAAACAAATGCAAAATGGATTTAGAAGTTGTTGAAAACAAGGTTAATGTAATTTATGGCCAAGTTCAAATTCATATGGTCATAGTTTTGCTTTATGTCAATGCACTCTTAAAATATCTACTTGTAACATGTTTCAAAACAATAGGTGATGATTCTTTTAAAATGGTTATTTCTATTCAAGGAAAATACGTCAACTGTAAGCTTCTAAACAATGCATATTCTCTGCCCCTGGGTAGCCGGGCATATAAAAGTCAATGCATTTGTATTGAATTTAATCAAATCACTTAGAGGTACAACCTTCTCAGAGGACTTTTAGTTTGGTTAGCATCATTTACCTCTAGCCTTGAATTTACTTATGTAGACCCATTACCAACATAGTGTCTACAATTTATTCCTTTTCCAACCACAGAGTGAAGATCCTTGGCAGTCAGTCAACTCGTTCCATTTCATCTGGTGTCCACTGCTTGTACGTTCTCAGCGAGGTGTGGTTCCTGTATCACAAAGTAGTCCCTCTACCAAGCTTTGTATTGAGCCCATATTTATGCTCTTTCACATCTATTCCTTGTTCTTTGTAATCTGAGAAATTTAGAGTAAATAGTCTACGGAATAGCTTGCTGTTATTTCCATGACCAGCCTCTGAAGCAGTACAACGTAAGTCCCCGGGACACCCCCAGGATTTGAGGACTTTCCACAAGCTGTCATGTTCCTCTCCTCATTATGTTATCTGGGTATAAATGCACTAATTTTTTTCAATTTACTTTTAAAAAGGTTGTATTCCTCATAGTCTCTCTCTTTGAAACTCCATTTTCCCCAGAAGAGAATATGGTAATTTAAGTGCAGTCTGATGTGAATAAACTAGAGAAGCATTATTCTCTTGTTCTGGACACTATTATCCAACAACCTCTAAGATCCCATTAATATTTTTGACAATCATATTGCTGATTCATTTTAAGTTACTTTATATCTTTGTGCCTCAGTTTCCTCCCCTGAAGAATGGGGATGCCAATAATTCAAGAGTTTTGTGCAGATTGAATACGAGTTAATAATACATTTTAAATGATTAGAGAAGTGCCCAGTACATAGTAAACCCTTGAAATACATTAGCTGCTATTATCGTGATTATACTATTACTGTTATTAATGGTCAGCTAAAACTCCCAAGTCTTAAATGTACTGATGTTCACCTACATTCTCCATTCTCTCCATCCTTTCTTGCGAGGTTTTTGTTTTTATTTTTAAGGTCAATTTTGAGTTTACTAAATATCTTGTTAGAAACCCATTATGCCACATTATCTGGATCAAGACAGTCTTATCCTTATCCAATTCATGCTGTGTTCCTCTAGGCTATGAGTTATTTCATATGTGATAAGTGTGTCATCTGTGTGCCCCAGGCTGTCAAGTCCCTGGTAAAAGTGTCAGATTGGACAGTGCCTTGCACAGTGCCCTGCATCGGACCACTAGAGACATCGCTCTATGTTGACACTGATTTAATTGGTTCACTTTGGGGATAGATGCACAGACAGTGAAAAGCCCACCAGAATTTATCATTCAGCCTTATTCCGTGAGAAATAGACTCTGCATGTGAGGCCATGTGTTGATGAGGGTGGAGTCCCTGTCTTGGGAGGGGCTTCATTTAGGCCTGACTGCTCGCAGAGTCCCAACTTTGGCTCTGGGATTTCTTCAGCAAGTTCTCTCAGTACCTGATAATCTAGTTAAAACAATCGAGGACCCTCTTCCCTTACCTGACTGTCTTTGTCTATTGTGGCTTTTCATCTCTCAAGTTTTCCTCCCCTTTTTGGCCAGACCACGTAGGCCGATTGAAAAGCACGAGAATATTGGCTGAACACACAGCTTCTGCAGTGCTGTGAGGGCATTTGGGGTCTTGTTTATGATTCTGGCATGGAGCCACAGAGAGACAGATGGATGGAATAGGGAAACCACAGCATACTTTTCACCTGAGATGCTCCCCTTTATCATGGAAGAGGAAATGGCATAGGGGCAGAGCCAACTGGGAAGGGCTGAGGATTAAAATTCCACCAGCTCATTGTCACTAAAGTGGCAAATCTGAGGCAGGTGTTGGGAGGA
>NW_017731463.1:1727703-1730871 GCF_001890085.2 Hipposideros armiger | reverse complement strand
ATTTTATGGTTGGGGGTCACCACTAATTAGATGTTTTCTGATGTGTAAAATGGAGATGAGTAATACCCCTGCCTAACAGAGTTTTTGGGATTAATTAAAATATTTCCTACAAAGCTCTTGGTCCATGTCTGGGGAAGAGGAGGGTTGAGTTGAGATCTTAAAAATAAAAGTGTCTCTTGGGTGTGCCATACAATACACTGAGTTCTCAGTATGAATGACTCATTTTAATTCTGTGGATCTGAACAAATCAATTTTTACCTGGTGTTGGGAACAGAAGAATCAACATCTGACAAATTTGCACGCGAGGGAAAGTAAAGATTTTCGATTCTAAAGTTGCCTCTTGCTTTATGACTCTGATTGTAACACATAGAAACCACTTTTGTGGACCATAAAGTGATGGAATCCTTCATGTCAGATCTTCAATTTTTTTTAACATGGTCCCTCAAGCAATGCCCCAAGCTCACCATTTTACCAAAAATTGGGTCCCGTCTTATAAATTTCTTAGGATCATTAAAAATGTTGGGAAATTCTTTAATGTCCTCATGAAAAAGAGTTGTGAGCTCATGCTTTTCTTGAGCAGACCTTAAGATGGGTAGCAAGTGCTACAGCTCTTATTGAAAATATGAAGTTAATGCACTTGGGGAGGATTTGCATAAGGATAACATGGATTCGGAAACATGAATGCTATTTTATCACTCATCCTTCCTCCGGGATAAATATGAGGTGCTGTTGTGGCTGAGGGTGTTCTAGAAGGATGGGAATGTGGACGGAGCCTATAGCCCAGTACTGTCTCACGCTGTATGTCTTACTGTAAAACTGGGATTCTCTAGCTTGATTGGTGAGGGGCAGTGGTGAGGGATGGGGGAGGCAAAGCTGGTAATTTTCAGATTACCATACAAGCAGCTAGCCTAAAGTCAAATAACCACTTTTCTCTCAGACCAATCAATCATTTTCTATATGCTTTGAAATAAAAGCTTTTGACTATTAAAGCCTTAAAATATGCTTATATACATTATGATATTCGATATTCCTGACAACTCTGTCGCCTAGGTAAGGCAGACATCTTTATTTATTCATATAGAAAAAGAAACGAAGAGTCAGGCAAACGGAAGTATCCAAATTTACAGGAAGAAATGAGCTAGAGCAGAGGCCAGCGTGTGGAGTCCACAGCCTGTGGTTCAAATGTTAGACCTGCCACGTATGAATGGTGGCTTTGCCAGGGGAGTTAAAGCTCTGAGTNTCCCAAGCCAGTTCTTCACCATCGTGCCACTCGGCCAACCCATTGGCCAAAGTTTTGAATAGACAATTCCACAAACGAGATTGCAAATGGCAAATAAGTCCCTGAAAAGATGTTTACCATCATTAATCATTAGGAAGATGAAATTAAAAGCACAATGAGGTGCCTCTATACACATACTGCAATAGCTATAATTAAAAACAAAGACAATAGCAAGTGTTGATGAAAATATGGAGAGACCCTGACTTTCTTTTTTTTTTTTTAATTTTTATTTATTGTTAGTTTCAGTTGTACAGAACAATGCAATAGTTACCCTTTTCACCCTCACAAAGTAACAACCCCCCAAAGACCCTAACTTTCATTCTTTGCTGGTGGGAATATAAAATATATAGACACATTGAAAAACAGTTTGCCATGTTCTTAAAAAGTTCATCATAAATAACTATATGCTGCAGCAGTTACACTCCTAGGTATTCTTCTCCCAAGAAGAGAGGAAACTATATCTATCCAAATATTTTATGTGAATATTCATAGCAGTATTATTCATAAGAGCCAAAATTTGGAAACAACTTGAAAGTTCATCACCTAGTAATGGATAAACAAAATGTGATACATTGATGCAATAGATGCTATTTGGAAAAAAAGAAACAGCCTATTGATACATGTTACAACATAGGTGGACCTCGGAAAAATTATGCAAATTGAAAGAAGTAAGAAACGGCAGATCATATATTGGCTGGTTTCATTCATATGAAAATTGGACTATTTCATTTACATGAAAAATCCAGAAAAGGCACATTTATAGGCACAGAAAGCACATCAGCTGTTGCCTGGGACTGGATGAGAGTGAGGAGCAGTAATTGCAAAGAATAAGGAAATCTTTGAGGGCGTTGGAATTGCTCTAAAACTGGATCATGGTGACAGCTGCACACTCTATATATTTTCTATAAATAGGTGAATTATACACTACATGAGGTGAATTTTAAATTACACTTCAATAACACAAAATTTTTTAATATGCTGTCAATTTTGTATTTAACAAATTTTAATGGAATCTGTCTGAAATGCATGCCGTGATCCTATTATCTCCCCTTTCCATTACAGAGTAGAATTGCATAACACCTACATTTGACTTATGACTGACTTTGGAAGCTGATTGTTGCTAAGATGCAATTCCACTATTTTATTTAATCCCCAAGCAACAGAAAAATCACAAAACATGCATTAAGGTTATACAGATTGTTTGATTCATTTTTTTTAGTGAACAGTAAAAGTCACTGTTTTTCCATTACACTTCTATGAGTTTGTCAAACACCTAGAGTCGTGTAACCACCATCATAATCAGATACAGAACTGTCCTGGCACCCCCCTTAAATTCCCTCTTGCTGTCTTTCAGTACTTCCTCCTCCAGTCCCTGGAAACCTTTTATCTGTTTTCTGTCCATATAAGTTTGCCTTTTCCAGAATGTCATACAGTATGAAGACTTTTGAACCTGGCCTCTTACACTTAGTATAACACATTTGAAATTAATCCACAGTGTTGCATGTATCAGTATTCTATTCATTTTTATTGCTAAATCACATTCTATTTTATGGATGTACCACAGTTTGTTTAATCACCAGATTAAGAGTATTGGAGTTGTTTCCAGATTTTTGAAATTATGAATAAATCCTTTATAAACTTTCATGAACAAGGTTTTGGTGAACATAAACATTTTTGGAGTAGATAGGTGTGGTTTAATATCTATTTCATAACACTCACTTATTACCTTTTCAATATTTTTAGGGTCTATAGTGATAGACCCCTTTTTATTCCTGATATTGGTGATCTGTATCTTTTTTCTTTTTCTCTTCATCAAACTGACTAGAGGTCTATCAATTTTATTGATTATTTTTTTCAATAACCAGCCTTTTATTTTTTTTTTCAATTGG
>NW_017731463.1:1721070-1724113 GCF_001890085.2 Hipposideros armiger | reverse complement strand
TGAATCGTAATGTAAATATCTTTTTGTTTTCCGATGGTCTTAGGCGACCCCTGTGAAAGGGTTGTTCGACCCCCAAAGAGGTTGCGACCCACAGGTTGAGAACCGCTGCTCCAAATGCTCAACTCCCAGAGTTTGGTCTTGGTCTCTCTTCTCTTCTCTATATTAGTCTCTCCCTGAGCGATCACAGCTATTCCCACAGCTTTGTCCATCCAAATGCTGATGATTCCCAGATGCGTATCTCTAACTCTCGACTGTCTCCTAGGCTCTTGACTTATGTACCCAACCACCCATTGACATCTCCGTCTTATTACCAGCAGGCATCTCAAAGGCAGCGCAACTAAATTGAACCTCCGGAGCTCCACCCACCGGCCTCTCCCTCCCATTTCCCAGGCTCAATAAATGACACATTCACCCAGTCAGTTGCTTAGGCTTCAGAATGAGACCTAGAACTTGGCATTGATCACCCTCTTTCTCCCACCATCTCCACCCCATTCCCACCAGGAAGTCTCGTTGACTCTTTTCCAAAATGGACCTTGACTCTATTCATTCCTCTACCTCCCCACTCGGGCCAAGCTATTATTACTTTTCCCCTGAAATTCTGCAGTAGCTTCTTAAACATTCTGTCTCCATGTCGGCTTTCCTGCAATCCATCCTGTACTCAGCATTCAGAGTTCTATTTTAATAATTTGATACCATTAATCACATACAGACATTCCCCAGTTTAAACCTCTCCAGCGACTTCCTGTATTTAAAATAAAACACAGATTCATAAATACAGCCACAGACGATCTGGCCGGTATGCACCTCTCTAGCTCCATTTCTGTTGTGTTCCCCGCCCCTTTCTCTGCTCCAGGCTCACCGGCATTCTTTGTTTTCCTTGAACATGCCCCAAATATCCCTGCTTCAAGACCTTTAGATCTGCTTTTCCCCCCGCATTGAATGTCCTCACCTGGCCCCATCACTCTGACTCCTTGTCAACCCAGTGTCAAACGTGTGTCTTCAGACAGACTGTCCTCAGCCAGCTCTATGAAGCAGCCGTCCACTCAGTTACTTTATGACATGATTTGATTTGATTTCTTTCACAGCCTATTCCGTTCATTATCTCTTTACTAACTGTTCCGGGCGTCTTTCTCCCCACACTAGAGTGTAAGCTCCTTGAGGACATGTGCTTGTTCATATTGTTCATTGTTCTCTCCTAGTCAGGCAAACAGGGTGCACATCAGGGGCACAGGAAATGCGCTTTGCATGCATCACTTCGCTCTACGCAAGGCCTCAGAGTTCTTTCCAGCTTGGTGAGACGGTGACATGTTAGCTTTCCTCACTGCCGTTTTAGAACTTGAAAGGCAGATACTAGAGTCCTTTTGCCGGAGAATGCCTCCCATCCAATCTCAGTATTTCTCAGAGGATGGAACCAGCCCAGCAGGCTACCCGAGGAGCCTGCCATAGACTTCATTCTCTTAGGTCTCCCTCAAGCCATAAGGCTTCAGAGCAGTCTATTTTTCTTCATGAAGTTAATATGATTAGTTATCAAGACCCATAATATCCTATAATGGGGAGGCCACAGAATGTGTGAGCTTTGAGTACCCCGAATGCCACTCCTTTGTGTCTTTATATAAGTGAATACAACCCCTGTCCCCTGTTTCCTGTCCCATTGGTTGAGAAAATCTCAGACCCTCACTACTACTCATGGATTTAGGATCCTCAACCAACTAGAAAAATTCATCTGAATGAACACTTGAAAGATAATGACTCCGAAATAACCAAGCATTGTTTCTTCCATCCTTGAAATGAGTGTGGAAACAAGTAAACAGCTAATACCACAGTTTTATAACAGTGTCCTAGGCAGCTTTATTCTTTCCAAAGCTCAGCTCTGACACTACCTATCCCCTCATAAAAACTTTCAAGGCTTTCTATCGCTTACATATCCTGTCTTAGGATAATGCTCAAGGGTTCCTGATTTCAGCCCAGGACTCCCATTCACAACCTTATTTCCTGTATTTTTACATCACATGGGGTCAGGGGCCTAGGCTCTGCTACTTTCTGAGCACCTTGGCCAGTTAACTAGTGAGTCTGCAGTCCTACTTATAAGATGGTTATAGCGACAGCTCTTGTCTTATATTGATAGTACTCACTGTATGACAATGGACTAAATAAGATACTGTATGTAAATCACTTATTACTGCTCTTTAAATATTAATTGACCTTATTCCTCCACTATTCTGCTTAGCTAAATGGGTCTCTGAAGTTGACCCTACATTCCTGCATCGATGTGTTTGTTTATGGCTGTTCTTTTTCCCTACAACGCCCTCTTTCTCTCCCTTCCTATCACCCCATCACTACATAAAATTTAGCTTTCTTAGACATCTGATCTTTCCAGGTTTCAAGTAGCCAGCAGCTAAGGCCCTCTCTCAACTCTATCATGGATTCCTGCTACCACGTGGCCTGACACACTCCCTTCTGTGAATTCTCCTATTTCTCTACTCCCCTCTGATGGTGCTTAATGACATTTTGTCTAGTGTTCTGGCATTGAGGCACATGTCCACTTTCCTTCCTAGTTGGTCAGCACCTTGAGGTTTGTAAACACTCATAAACCTTGGACCACAGCCTGGTCTGCTCTCTGGAGAGGACCTTTTCCACATTCACAGAGCAGTGAGTGAGGAAGCTGACAACCCCTCAGAGAGCTTGCAAGTCCCCACCAAACTGGTGATGCCCAATGTGACCCTGTTGTAACAACTAGCGAATCTCCCACTCCCCTCTTCTATAGTTTGCCTACAGCAATGGTATAAAAATGCTAGAGGATCTTACCAGCTATTAATATGTAACAGGAAATAAGAATGCCTTCTATTCCTTATACATCTTTCTTCTGATACTTTCTGTGAATTGTAGTCTGGAAACACATGGGAGACATTTCCCCTTTCAAATACACTAAAAAAGAACTCTATAATTTGCTTTTCGGTTTTCACAGGATCACAGAACCACCCTGATAGGATCACGCTTCCTATTGACTGCAAGGGTGTAGAGCAGCGCTTCTCAACCTGTGGGT
>NW_017731463.1:1711527-1714830 GCF_001890085.2 Hipposideros armiger | reverse complement strand
AATGTAGAGCCCACCCTCCTATAAAAATGCACCTTCACATTATTTTCTTTCTCCTTTATTCTACTTGGGCAAATGCAAATCAAAGGTTATTTGTCAGCAGGCTTCTGTGAACTACTTATTTTCCTGGTGGATTAATCTCAGCTTCCATATCTCTTCAGTCATGTCTCTGTCACAACACCTGAAATTCTATTATATTTGCTATATCTATGGGGTGCTTTCCAAGGATCATTTAACCACCTGTGGGTCCACTGTTTATTATAGCAACCTGACATGGGGTCAGGTCCTTAGGGTTTGTTTTTTTTAAAAAAATACATAGATAAATAAATAAATGTAAATTTTCTGTCTTCAACACAGTCGCTGGGTATTGTATGTTTTTCTTGGCTCTTCACCTGATTTACTAATTATGGAGTCGTGGTCCTTAGCAGAATACTTCACCGAATACATTGTTTGCTAATTAATTAACCAGAGCCGTTCATGCTCTTTGAGCGTGTAAACAATCCAGTCAGCTATTAAATCACATTGGTTATTTCTTAGCTTTTTCTGGTATAACCCCCTTTGCATCTTTGTTGATAGATGCGAGTTGCATGGAGATGCCACGCCCTTCCCGTAGTACCCCAGGGGTGAGCTGCTGTAATGGGTCTTCTCCTGGGTCCATCTGCTGCCCCTCGGTAACACTATCACTTCTTTTAACTGATGTCTCTTTTCTGACAGTGATGCCACAGATGTGGCAAGTGGTATTTCGATGATCTCCAGTAGGAAAAAGGGCCCGACCACCGAACTCAATTCTGAGTTTGGGTGTCAGGTTTTAGATAAGGGATTACTAGCAAGCACATGGTAGAAACCCAGTGTATGAGAGGATTACCAAAATGAAAGTGAATGAATGGGGACCGGAGCATGTATGCATATATTTATCCATCTCCTTTTTCAGAAGGCATTTATGGGAACCTAAATGTGCCAGGTGCTATGTTGGAAAGAAGGTTGTTTGTAAGACCTGGAAAAACTAAGGCTCAGGAATGGGATGCAAACTCCGTTTTCAGAACAGTGAGGTGCAATACCAAGGTCAGAATGGCAGCAAATGTAAGTAGCTCTATGCTGATGCCTGAGCATGGGAGTTATCATTTAGAAAGCACTCATAGCCATGCTAACATTGATGTAACATCAATTATATCCTGGGGGTTATGTGCGCTAAATGCTTTATATGTATCACTTCATTCAATTCTCTCAACTGGCTTGTGAGGTTCCTATTGTCTTCAGTTTTAGAGTTGAAAAACTTGATCATCAGTCACAGCTGTGACACATGGAGTATGATTTATTGTTCTTGGGGTTGCTGTGGGGCTCACTGAGTTATTTACAACAGGATGGACCAGGCCAGAGGGGTCCTAATCCTGTTGGCTGAGATGGAGCAGACAGCCACTGAGCTGCGGCTGCTGCAGGTGCTGATGTCAAGGCCGGTTCAGGGATTTGAAGTGACTTAGCCAAGGTCCCAGAATGATGGGACTAAAGGGGAGTGAGAATTTGCAGCTCTGCTTTGCTTACAACAAGAGGTCATTTTGTAACACTGTACGTAATATTCGAACACTTTCAGGCCTGTTAGGATATAGAGCATTATTTGTTCCTTCACTCTATAGTCTCAGAAAAACTCTTTCAGAATTCTTAGGTGTCCTTCCTACCATTCCTAGGACTCCTGATCTACTTACTGCTCTTTCTATAACACCACTGTGCTTCTCAAATGAGAGGTTCCTATAATAGAGTAATGATAGTGGTAGAAACCTTATTCTCTGCATGACACTGTCCCACACCCAAGCTCTTCTCTAGAGATTTGTTTCTCAGTGTTACACTTCCTTTGGTTGTCACACAACAAGAAAGTGTGTCAAGGTAGGTTTCTTATATGTGATGCTCTGGGACAAATAATTTTTATTTTAAGGGAGAGCACGCTCACACACACACACACACACACACACACTGTATATTACTGTGTTTATCTTTCATTTCTGTGTTTATCAAAAATTTTACTAAAGATTCTTATCCATTTTATTTATGAACCATACCAATGGATGGATGACTGTTAATTATATAGGATCTCATAACATGTTATTACTTTCTTATTATTGCAGTGTTAGATTATTATCTAACATTTCATATTATGAAAGGTAGCTACCCAACTAGATTTTAGGACCCCTGAGTGCTGGAAGTGTATCTTATATTCCTTTGTATTCCTCACAGTTCCTATTAGAGTGCCTTATGTATGATTTAACATATATTTGCCAATTAACCTACCATTAAAACTGAATTGTACTGATAACACACCAAACTTCTTAGAAGTCAACAGGCTGCGATGCCATGTTTTTCTGGAATTTGGGGGAGAAATGGGCAAATATGCCTTTTAGATCGATTGTAAATCATTAGGCTTTCTATAATTACGGTGCTGAGAATAACTGTGGGTCACATGTCCATCTGAATCTGTGTGGTGATGAGTCACGTGCTGTGGAGATTTAATATGCAGTGATATTATGAATAATGAAAGGCCTTTGGAGTGATTTAATCACTGTTTACTTGCCCTAACCTGCAATGACTCATAACGTTAATTGATCAATGATTAAATCACCCCCATCAACCAAAGATTTTGAGCATATACAAAGTGGTAGACATTTCTTTAATGCTTGGAGTTTATCTATGAGCATATTGGGCTCTTCCTTCTGTCATTGAGCTTACAGTTCAGTAGCAGAAGCCAGTGAAACCCTGTGACTGAGGGTAATTAACGTGTATCTTCAGGCTGAGCTAAATGTAGTATGTACTATGTACCTTTAGACTTCTACACAGTAAGCGCTTAAGATATACAGCATGGTTTGGCTGCATATAAGTCTTATGATAGAATCTATAACTGATGCACACATTGAAAAAGGAAATTATAATGAATAAAGCATTTATTTCTGTGATTCCAAACATCTCGTATGAATAAACTGGTTAAATTTTAACTGGATCCTGCTATTAGGTCAGTGAAGCCTACGATGTAGTCTTTAGAAACTATATCAGAGGAATATGATTGATTTGGAGGCGTTTGAAACTGCCTTATCTTATGCAGCATATCGGCCTCATTATCCGCTGTTGACCTTGTCTTCTTTCTTCAAACACTTTGTTTTCTTGGTTTCTGTTCCTCATATTCTTGGTGTTCTTTCTACATCACTGACCCTTGCTGGCTGTTCACCTACCAACCTCCAAATCAGCGGTTCTCAACCTTCCTAATGCTGCGACCCCTTAATACAGTTCCTCATGTTGTGGTGACTCCCAACCATAAAATTATTT
>NW_017731463.1:1700435-1707707 GCF_001890085.2 Hipposideros armiger | reverse complement strand
AAATTGCTTGTCTTTTGTGTTCTTTAAAGGAGTATTGCAAATCCTGGAAAAAAGAAAACAACAACCTTGTCACTTACTGGTAAATAATATCCACTGTTTATTTCATTCTCTCTGAACTTTGAAAATAAAATTTCCTTCCCTGCTGATTTTGTCCTTTCCTACTTGACAGAAACAGATGACTCATTTCTCAAGGTTTGAAGATAATAACAATTTAAAGTTTTCAAAGTCACCTGCAAATTAACTGACATCAAAATCAAGGTTAAGTTTAGACACACAACCAGATTAGCTTTGTCCTTGAGTTGTCAGGTCAAAATCCAGAGAATTCTGTCTAATGTAAAATCCAACTTGCTGCCCACAAAGCATTAAACTATGCGTAGTACCTTAATTTTAGTCAGTGAGTTTAAAAAAATGTACAAATTCCAATAACCATATCCTATCCTTTATCCTACTGTGTATTTTGTATTTCCATATCAGTCAGTGTGTTCTTTCTTCCAAAAGCATAATCAGTGATGCCAGGAAAGACCTTGGAATCCAGATTGCCACCAAAGCTGTGCTTTTTAAAAATAACTTGACAGAATCAGAAAACAGAAGACAAAACCAACAAGTATCTTGACAGCACTGAAATGACTGCATAAACAATAGCAACAATGAAAAAGCAGGTTCGAGCACACACTGAGGCCTGGGGGACAAACCCTAGTTTGCTGAGGGCTCATCTGAGCATAATCGTTTCATTAATCTTTCTATCTTACAGTTTCCTAGTTGTTAAATTGTAAAGATACTGCAGTTTTCTTTTGGGTTAAGTGAGATGTTTTGACAAGAACACAAACACTAAAGGTACACAATAGCAAAAGAAATCCACTAAAAAAAGGGACGTCTCATTGACCCATTTGCTGCATATGTGTTAGCTTTGACTTTTTTTTTTCACCTTCTGAACTGAGTGATTAACAAAACATTCTGAAGTTATTTAACTTAACTAATGCTCTAATGAACATATAAAGCTGGACTCCTTTCCATTTCATGTACCTATGTCACTCATGGATTAAGTATAGAAATAATCCATTTCTCAAAATATCCAAGGTATTCCCACTTGTAACTCAATGACAGGTACTATAACGTGATTTAAAAACCTCTAGAACTTACTTATTCCTATAAAATGAAATGCTAGAAGATTCCTGAATCATGTAACATGATTGTAGATGTATATCCATATTTAAAACTTTCTGACATTTTATTTCATGGAATTGTGGGTCATACTAATGCTCAATACACCTGTGTTCAATGAGTGAATAAATGGATAAATGAAAGAACATTTATAGGAGTTAAAAGAACTGACTAAGATTAAGTGAGCATGGTGCAGTTGAGTCACCTGCACAATGGGGCTAATGTTTGATTTATGAAATGAGAAAAAACTCTGGAAATCACTCCAACTCTATTCAAATATAATGTGATTCTTTAGTTAGTATGGTAACATTTGACTTTCTCCCAACTTTACGACATGTTTGATGAATGAAACTTCAAGGCATTCACCTTTTTAGGCAGCATTAAAAAAAACTAATTTGGCAGAAATGTTTCTAAACTATGGTACATGTTTCTTTCCTTTATCAAATAGAAAATAATGAACATAATTTAACTTTGATTTAATGACTTATGATTATTATTGCCAAGTGAGCTGCAAAGCAATAATTTTTTCTTGTTTATTACAGTTGGTAGGACTGATGGCTCTTACATTACAGGCTCCAGAGTGCTTTGCTTGTCTAATTAGGTTATTGCTATCAACTGTTGCTTCTCACTCTCCTAAAAAGATGACATTGTTGCTCCTGATCTTTAGTTCTCTGTAGGCTTGGGTAAGATAGGATTTACAGGAGAAAATAGAAATCTGAGCCTGTTAAGAGTAATACTGGTTTACCTAAAATGCAAAGTAAATAATTTCCAGCCCTGGAACTGGAGTGGCTGTGCTATAGCAGTTGAGTGAAACGAAGAGATTTGCTGGATTTCTTGTCTGCCTCTCCAAATAGGGCTCATGTGTATCTTTTACGGGGTGGGGGTGAAAAGTTGTCTAGAATCAGAGCATATTACAGGGTAATTGTTTCTTATTGTAATATTCAGGGATGATTCATTCAGGTTTCACTTCTAAAATGATATTTAACAAAAACCATTATTTGATTAAAAAAAGAGGGAGGCAAGAAAGAAAGGAATATAAATGAAATTTATTCATTATATCAAATCTCTGGAAATTAATTGAAAGCACAAACCTGAGTGGTTCCTGGAATGTTTTATACAAAATAATCTAAATGGTGCTCCCGACACACTTTGTGATGAAGAGTTGGCATGTCAATGGAATTTCAGAAAACCTGTGTATGAAAATGTTCCTATGGTCTATATTAGTCAGCTACTATAGTGGTTCCTCTAGGCAGATGAGCCTCTCTGAGAGGAGAGGCCACATCTGTCTACCAGAATCATTGTAGCATTTCATTAGTGGTATCACTTAGAGAGCAGTTGAGATTTGGGCATTTTCTTTATTATTGCAGCTGCCTATTCTCAGCTGAGGTAATGTGAGAAAAAGGCTGATTGAGAGCCATTCAAATCACTGAGAATGTCACACACACACACACACACACACACACACACACACACGAACATACATAGGAAGAAAACTAACCAATTTCTTATAAAGAAACTACATATATGCATCACACCCAAATGTGCTTCCATTTATCAGGTAAATTCCTCATTTACTAAGAAGCGATCAAGTCATCTTGCATTAGCCATCAGTAAAGTGTATGTACTGGGCTCAAAGTAACAATATGCCATTTTTAGTTACTGCCTAAAGAATCACAGATACATACAGGCAAAAATACATTGTCATGTACACATTTGGAGGAAAAAAAAAGATTTTTTTTAAGGAGCATATGCATATATATAAAGTTTAATGTTTATATTTATATATGGACATATGTAACTTATATGTTATATGTGTGTATGTACTCGTATATGTATAGTTTTCTACAGCTGAAGAACAAATGTCCACAAACTTCCTAGTGACTTAACACAATGCCTATTTATTATCCTACCGTTTCTGTGAGTTATAAAATCTGGAGTCCGGGGACAGCTTAACCTGGTCCTCTGTTCGCGGGCTCACAAGACTGAAATCCAGAAGGCAGCAGGCTGTATTGTTACCTGAAGGCTCAACTAGGGAGGGATCAACGTCCGAGCTCCCTTCAGTTATTTGCACAAGTCATTTCCTTTCAGCTGTGGAACTCATGGCGGCTGGCTTCTTCCAAGCCAGCAAGCGGGAGAGAGAATTTGCTGCTTCAAGGCTCTTACCTGCAAATGCTTTTAAAAGGGCCTGATTAGATCAAGTGTATGCAGGATTATCTCCCTTTTGATGAACTTAGTCAGGACTTGAACTACATCTACACATTCTCTTAACCTTTGGGATAGAACATAACATACTTGTGACCGTGATATCCCAGCTAATTTGCTGCATTCTCTTGGTTAGAAGGTCCCAGCTCCTGCTCACGCTCAAGGGAAGAGGATGATAACGGGAGGAATCACTGGGGCCACCTAGGGTGTGTCTGCCATGTATACGAGCATATTCCCCAGAGAAATGTCAATCCTTCAACACATTTGATGGAAATAAGCATCAATAGTATTATCTGTGTCATAGATAACACGATTTTATGTTTCCTTTCCTTCAGTCTCCTCATCCAGTTCACCAAAAAGTACTAGATTTTATCTCTAAACATATCATTCCCTTCCCTCCACCTCCATCCACACCATCTCTGGGCAGGCTACTGTGTCCCCCATGGACTGTGCTCCCGTCTCTCGTTTCCATCATCCCTCACAGAGTTGAACATATAATGCAAAGTAGGTCCTGTTGTGATCCATGCTTGAACCTCTCATGGGTTGCTAGCTAGTGCATTTAGAGTAAAACCTAAACTCCTTATAATCAAAATTCTTTATTGGTTAGTATTAGATTATCTCCAACTAACAGAAACCCCAAATTAACAGATGCATTTTATTTGTCTCACAAAGATCTTGAGACATGCTGCCTGAGGGCCCTGTTCCAAGATTTTTTTAGCTGCCTAATCTCCTTCTGACCAGCACTGCTGCACCACCTTGGGGTATAGTTCATCTCTTTGTTCAAGGCAACATTTGGGTAATACTAGAATCCAGGAGAGGACAAAACACAGGGAGAGTCAAAGCATATAACATCTATCTGTATGAGTGGTTCCTGGATGATATCACGCATTTTATTTGTATCATATTGGATAGAACTTGGTCACATGGTCCCACCTAACTGCAAACAGAGCTAGACAATGTGATATTTATACTGGGTGGCAATATGCTTAGTTAAAAGCTGATGTGTTTATTACCTTAAAAGGTGGGGAGAGTAGATACTGCAAAGATGGCTATCAATGGCATCACTGATTATGCTTTTGTCAGGAATAGCAAAGATTTCCTTCCTTGGCAGTAGAACCTTTTTCTTGTTGAACTTATCCTGCAGGCCCTGGTTCTGTCCTCTGAAAGGGACTCCATTGTTCACTGTGCTTGTGCCTTCTGGCTCAGTCCTCCCAAAATTGGTCCAAGTGCATTGTCACCATGGCCTTATCCATGGAGGACATTGGAGAACATGCCTTTCTTGTGACTGCTCAGTTGGTGGTAGTTTTGGGTCCCAGGGTTCTCTTGGGGTCCGAACATTGACAAGGCTTTGCAGACTGGGGATGTGGTTTATTTGGCAATTCAGTCTTTCAAAACCTTAGAGGGCTTCTAATCTACTTATTCATGCCAGTCCCATCTGTAAATATCTACAGCCAAAGGCACTGTGTAGGCAATTTTTAAATTCCATATCTCTGGCTCTGCCCATCCCAGTCTATGTCAACTACACAGTGACTTCTTGAGACCTTCTGAAACAGAAGCTTAAGCATTTCCCTGTCATCAGGGCTTTTGTAAGACAGGACCTCCGTTTTCATTTCCTGTTTCAGCTGTACCTTGGCGCTACCATAGAGTAGCTGATTTGATCTCATCTTATTCCATCTCTTTCCGTTCGTTGGGCTCCATCCACAAGGGTCTTCTTTTAGTTCTTCGGATATGCTGACCTCTTTTCTTGCTCAGAGCCATTGACAATTGCTGCTTCTCCTTGAAATGTTTTTCCTCACTCACCCTCTTGTTCTTCCTCTTATTCTTTAGCAGCTAACTCCATCTCATCTCTGAGTTCCCAAGTTCAAATGTCACCTATTAAGAGAGACTTTTCTATATGTACGTAAGTCCCCCATTTTTAGTCTTCATTTTGGCTTCTTGTTTTTTTCATGATGCTTACCCAATGGCTGATTTTAATCCACGTCCATCTAGAAGCTCAGAATATGACCTGATTTGGAAATAGGATTTTTGCAGATAGAATTAATAAAGGATCTTGAGATGGACTCATCCTGGATTTAAGGTTGGCCCCAAATCCAGTGACTGATGTCTTTACAATAAGAGGAGAAGACACAGAGAAACGCAGAAAAGGAGGCCATGTGATGACAGAATCAGAAGTGGGGGCTATGTTGTCATAAGCCGGGAATGTCAGAAGCCACCAGGAGCTGGAACAGACAAAGGAGAATTTTCCCGAGAGCCTTTGGAGAGAACATGGCCCTGCCGACACCTTGAGTTCAGTCTTCTGGGCTCTGGAAGTGTGAAAGAATAAATTTTTGTTGTTTCAAGCTACACAGTTTGTGGTAATTTGTTACAATAGACCTATGAAACTGATACACTTCCCTTTTCATTTGACTTAAAAGAAATTTTTTTTATGACGGTTCTCTAGAATGTTACTGCTCAGACAAAGCTTGTTAAAATGGATCGCTGGGCTCTAACCCCAGCGTTTCAGTTCCAGTTGGCCTGAGGTTCTAAGATGGGGCCTGTATTTATATTCCTAACAATTTCTCAGTTGATGCTGTTGCTTCTGGACCTGGGGTGGGGGTGGGTATGAACCTCTGAGAGTCACTGCTCCCAGGTGTGAGCTTTGGAGGGTGGGGCCCGATTTGTTTCTTCAACATTGTGTGCTCAACCCCTGGCGTGGGGCCTGACACATGGTGCGCAGGCATCAAATAGTTATTTGTTAAGTAAATATTAAATTGGAAGGTTAAGAAAATCGTATTTGTGTGTGTTATCCATCCAACACTTTCTACTCCCAGAATGAGTGCAGGTTAAATATATAAACCGCTGTGTCTAACAATCAAGTTGTACACAAATTTAGTGCCTAGCTCCTGCTGTGCTGTTCCTAGCTAGGTCTCCCAACTCTTGGTCAAAATAAGTCCATCAAATGATGATAATTTGCATATAAAAGGAGCAAGCTCTTTACATAAAAGCAGCTGAAGATTTGAGTGGAATGCGATGAAAATTTGACCGATATAATCGTGTGTGAATAGCATAGTTCAGTGCGGGGTTCTGGTTCTGGTCATTTGAACTAGATGTTTTCCAGTGATATGAAGGTTAGGTAAGGCCTTTTTGGCAACTCTGAGAACAGTTCTTTAGAGTCAGACTGCTGAGGAAAAAAATCTCCTCAATACTAGAACTTATTGATCCCAAGTACATATTAGCATATATGCCAGTTACAAACTGGTGATCCATGGACAAAAACTTGCCTAATGGATGTAGTTTGTTTGGCCTGCACAGTGTTTTTAAATGCGGAGAACTTCACAAACGTCTAATATCTGGCTTCTTTCTCAAGAAAAGCCTTTGGCAGCAGTCTGCTAGAGCCAATTGCCAGCTGTCCCATTTCGATGGGCCAGGGGCTTCTCAGAGTTACAGTCACCCCACTGCTCATCTACTTACCTGGCTTACTTTCATTCACATTCCTTGGATGGCCCTCTCGTAGACAACTGAGTTTTCAACCTGCCGTTGTGTTGTGTAACAGACATTATAACTAACATGTGCTGTGTATCAGGAGCTGAAATTGGATTCGAAGAGATGATTAAGACAACCCTGGTCCTCCAAGCACACACGGTCTATTGGGAGAGACAAGCACTGAAGCAAATCATTATAATGGTGAAAGAGTTATAATGGAGGTTTGCATAAAGTATTATAGGAGTTACTGCTAATTATTGCAAAGAATCAAGAGAGAAAGAAAAACAAGGATCCAAAGGGGTTTTTGTTGTTGTTGTTGTTTTTTTTCTTTTACACCCCCTACAAAGTGATAGCCCCGCTCCCCCAATCTACTATCCCCTGATGTCATATATAGCTGTTACAATTCCATTGACTCTATTCCCTATGCTGTACTCCACAGCCTGTGAC
>NW_017731463.1:1684201-1700395 GCF_001890085.2 Hipposideros armiger | reverse complement strand
TATATATATATATTTAATTATAGTTGACATTCAATATTATTCAGCTTCAGCTTCAGGTGTACAGTGCAGTGGTCAGGCATCTACACCGTCCTGTTGTTCTTTCTCAGATGACATACTGTAGATGCAGGGAAAATTAAAAAAAAAATGCTGAAGGATTTTCAGCAAAGTGCATGATTTCCACTGGGCTTTCCCTTTGCTGTATATGTTCCCCTTTTTATACATAACTATTTTGTTTATTGAAACCATTTAGCATGTGCTCCTCTTTATCACTGTAGATAGCAATATGATAACAAGGCTATTGATTTTGGGTTTTTTCTTTCTTTGTGGTGTCAAGCACATTATAAAGCATTTCATTGGAGATGACTGATTTTTCAGTGTCACCAGAAACAAAAGACAAAAAAATCAAACAAAGCACTACCACCACCACCACCACCACCACCACAAATATGTGTTGCATATGGCCCACACTATTTTGGTTTTAGCTAACTCTGGTCTACAAGACACTCTTCATCAATGACTTGTACTTTTTATCAGAATCATCATTTTTAACCTGGATGTATGAAGTGTGATAATTGCCTGGGTAATTATGACAGAAGTACTATTTCATGTAGGATTTGGCATAGACACGCTTGCACGATGCCTCTCTATAATTTCTGATGGTATATACTCGTATGCTCCTTTCTACTTGTGATGTTGGCCCAAACTAATTTTCATTACCTTCACGGAATATGCACCCAATGATCTGTGTTAACTACTGGTGGAAAAAGAACTAAGCACCAGGATCATCACCTAGAAAGGCTAGGTTCCCAGGCTGAATGTCTATAAATTTTTGTACATGAGACTATCCTCAATGATATAGTGAGATCTACCAGCAAAGAATTTTCACCAATGTGAAAGCAAGATATCAAGTGTAATTAGTAGGTCCAGGAATTCCAAGATGTCCTTAAATGACTCTCAGTACCAGCTATTGGACTTTGTATGAGTCTCATGTCTTAACCAGATGTGCTCCATTCCTCCTATACTAATGCCTCCCTCTCTCTCTCTACTTCTCTGCAGTCCTATTCCATATTTCCACTTCCTTACAGTGTAGTTTCTTGCTCAGGGATGCTTAAGTTATCTTTATGTCTCTCTTTCTCTATAAAAACTAATATTTTTTTGTCTTTTATGTAAGAGGGTAATAAGAATGAACCTGATAATGTTCAGAAAACAAATCTATTTTATGATTGGGTTGTTGCAACCAAATAAAGACAATCCTTAAAATTTCAAAGAAATATGCCAACAGTTCTTGAAAGTCAAACTCTTGAAATTTAAAGAGTACCAAACATTGTTTTGTGCTTGACATGTTCAGAGAGGTGTGAGCTCATTTGCGTGTGAAATACTTCCTTAAAAGTTAATGTCATCTGATGTGTCTGACTTCCCTGAGAACCTGGAGCATGTCAGTCTGGTAAGGAAATCCTACCAGGTGTGTTGTTAAAAGGCCTCTGTGCTTTTTATGTTTTCATGTTTCCCTGATCCTGTCCTCCAGATCAGTGCGTGGGACGATTGTTAGGACTAGAATTGACCACTGTGTTTCAAGTTCCAACAGAGCCAGTGTCTCTGATTTTCAGCTGGACAAAGCATGTGCTTCTGATACCTGACCAAAACGACATTTCATTTAAAGAGTCGTAAGCCTCAGGCAAGTTCTAGAAAGATAATAGAAAAGTAATTGGTGAAAATAGTTTACCTTCAAGATAACTATTCTAGGGTGCTGGAATACGACTTCAAATTTGATTTGATTTCGCCTTAGGAGTTTTGAATAGGAGGCACAAGGGAAACTCTTGGGGTTGCCAGGGCTGCCTTTGTCCTGTTCCCAAGAAGTTGCTGAGAATGATTTCAGTGAGGTCAACCCTGTGTGTTCCAGGGGCTGCCGGCCTGGCCCTACAGACTCAGAGAACGGATTTGGTTAGCACAGCCGAGTCCGTCCATCCCTCAGCATGCAAATACAAATTATATCCCAGCTCATAAAAGTGGACATAGAGCCGAGCAGAACACGTAAGAAGCCAAATTACAAATGGAAAGCTGGTTGATGACCATGTATTTGAAAAGAGGAGTGTTACGCAGTTGGCATCTCCACAAAGCCACTGTTAGCCCTTAGACTGCATGAGTTGAGGTTAATCACACTTTTCTCACTGAAAAGGTTGGAAGTTCACTGCAAAGCCTTACTTCAGGTTCCTTCTTTTCCTGGCTTTCTTTGATTAGGCCCGTGTCTATCCCAGTGGCTGTGTTAAGCCACCAGTGTCTATGCTTTCCTGGCTGAGGAGCCCGGCTCTCCTTAAAGAGACTTTGCACATATCTCTTCCCATCATATAGTTTTCATAGTGGCAAACCGCAAGACAACCTAACACCCATCTTTTACAAGTTTTTTTGGAATATAACACTGTTATTTCCAGTATACTGACTTTAGGTCTGCGTTCTAAACATAAGACAGGCTTTAATGAAGGCAACAATTATCAAAAGACTAGAACCTGTGGTTTAAAATCAGTTTTAGACTGCCTTAATTCCAATAACTGTTTTGCCATTTACTGGCTGTGTAAACTTGGCAAAGAACTTTACAACTTTAAACCTCAGTTTTTCCATCTGTAAAATGAGAATAATAATAATGTCTTTTTAGCAGAGTAGCTCTAGTCACATGAGATGATATACACACAATGTTAAGCAAATTTCCTGGCATGTATTGAAATAAGCGTTAAGCTGAATGTCACTTATTATGGTTAATACTATTATAGTCCATGCCATTTTTGTAAACATTTTTAATCATGTCTTAAAAACACCATTCAGATGAAGGGAACTGGCCAGATCTGAATGGAGATTTTGGTTCTGTCAGTGCAGTGAGCTTCCTGTCAGTAGAACTTCTAGGATCCTTCTCACAGCTACTTATGTATACATTGATAGTTATGTCACGTCTCACGGCTAGATACCATCAAAAATTATCTTTTAGTTACTCTGATCCATTTTCATATAAAAACACAACCTTGGAATGATGCAGTTCCTATTCTGGAACTTTTTCTGAAATAGGGTGTTTTATTTTATGAAGCTTTCTTCATTATTTCTACCGATTGTTTGTGTGCCATTAATTCATGTCTAACCAAGTTCAAAATACATCATCTGCCATATTCCTTCTGATTTCAAACCAACAAAATGTGGTGAACAATACAGGTCCACTTCAGAAATCTTAACTGTAGACAGCAATACCTGGATGGATTGATAGGGACAGGAAAAGAGAAATCAGATTTCAATGAAAAGAGCTGAAACTATGCAATAAAACATGCAACTCCTCCCATAAGTCTAGGACAATTTAGGTATCAAATTGACTAGCCACCATTTGAATTCTGAATTGATTCGTTACTGTTATGAAACAGCTCTTATTTTATAGGTATAATTGAGAACAGGTATAAAAGAGCCTATACATAAAACTCACATGGATGTTGTGAGCATGAAAGTTATAATAACACTTTCAAATTTAAATGCACATTCCATATCCAAGTTCTTGGTTGCTACTTATTTCACCTGTTCCACATACCATTCAGGTGATGGGTCACTCATTCTCCCTCACTTGGAAGAAGAACAAAGCAATGTCTATCATGTATTGTCTGACATGAGTTTTATATGGAGGGTGAGATCTTACCCAGAGCTTTCTGGAATTTTAGAAGGAAGGCGTTTTGTCGACCTTGGGAGCTGACTCGTGGTCTACATCACCCAGATGATAACGCAAGGATGATGGAACACTGCTTTTCCCAAGTCCCTTCCAGGAAAACGCCTAGCCCCAAACATTTTCAGATTGAAATCTTATATCTGACAGGTTATAAAAGGAAGAGCTAAAATAGGAACCTGGGGTCCATATTACTTGGTAATATGAAGTTCTAAGTGCTCTATTGAAGTATGACAAAATGACCTTAGGAAAAGATTTTTTTCCTGCCATATTGACTGAACCTTTCCACAGGTGCTCTGGTTTCTCACTTCCTGTGCTGTTGGCTCAGAACACCTTCTTTCCATCCTTCATTCATCTGGCTGCATGATGTTTGTCCTGCATGGACTTAACATCGCCTCCTCTTAAGATGCTGTCTATAGTGGCTTACTTTCAGTCTGACTTAGGGTGTCTTTTTTCTATGTTTTCATTCTTTTAGCTCATAACACTTTGCTCACACTTCAGTGTTCTTATTAACCAAGCAGAAATATATCATTTTATTGTTTATTTTTCAATGTATAGTAGATGCCCAATATTTTGTTCAATAAGGAATAAATGAATGGATAGATGGAAGGAATGTTAATTACTGCATGTGGGAGTTGGAAAGTTCTTACAATTTGGATTGTTCTAGAAGGATGGGTAGGTGTCTGTCAATAAAGGACAAAAGCCAAGGGGATGCTTTGTAAAACGAACAGTGTATACAAAGGACATGGAGTTCATGAAAACAGGGTGAGTAGGGGGAGGAGTTAATGTTTTGTGTATAGTGAGACAAGTGCACAAGATTGAGTGGAATCAGGGAGGTAACAGAACATAATGTTGGACGGGTCAGGAGAGATTAAATTACGAAAGGCCTTTAAAGCTGGAATAAGCAGAAAAGAAAGCATCATGCCCTGGAGGTGATGTAATAAAAACGGGTTATGTGTTCACAAACAATGTAAAAGATTAAAAAAAAAATTTGTGAACTTTGATTCTGTAAAGTGCAGTATACCTTGAAAAATAAGAATAATCATAAGCTCCTGTGTGCTCTTTTGAGAAATACCGCATAAATAAATTGATGCATGGAGACACAGATAGATGGGTTCATAGACAGATTTGTAACAACATTATTTTTATAATTTGCAGTGCATGTGGGAACCCCAGACATTTTTGTATTTAATTGACCTTTAATGTGGCCTTTTGGATTGATATCTAATTTCTAATCTGATATCTTTGACCATATAATTTTAGACATCTGAAGAATAAGTGCTGTTGTTTCAAAGCCACCGACTCCCAGGAATGAATTATAATTCTGGAACTGTTAGGGCAAAGACCAGAGAAAACATTTTCTACCTTACTTTGGGAGGCAGATCTAAAACACTTTTTAAAAAAAGACTTTTATTAAAAACATTGTTAACATACAATAGTATATTAGTTTCAGTGATACACCAGTTATTTAACATTTATATACCTAAAGACATGATCATCATGATAAGTCCAGCAACCATCTGACACCAAACCATGCTACCACAATATTATTGACTATATTCTCTATGCTGTACATTACATCCCCATGACTTATTTGTGTTATATCTGGAAATTTGGACCTCTTATTCCCCTTTCCCCCTCTCCCCCTCGCTTTTAAAGATTTTCAATTATAGTTGATATTCAATATTATTTTATATTAATTTCAGGTGTACAGCATAGTGGTTAGACATTTATAAACTCTAAAAGTGATCCCCCTGACTAGTCTAGTACCCACCTGGCACTATACATAGTTATTACTGTATCATTGGCTATATTCCCTATGCTCTACTTTACATCCCTGTGACTATTTTGTAACTACTAATCTATACTTCTGAATCCCATCACCTTTTTCACCCTGCCCCCAATCCCCTCCCATCTATCACCCCCACAAACCTGGTACCCATCTGACACCATACATAGTTGTTATAATATTATTGACTATATTCTTTATGCTGTATATACCTTACATCCCCATAACTACTTTGTAACAACCAATTTGTATTTCTTAATCCCTTCCCCCTTTTCATCCACACCCCCAACTCCCCTCCCATCTGGCAGCCTTCAAAATGTTTTCTGTATCTATAAGTTTGTTTCTGTTTTGTTTGTTTTTTAGAGTCTACAGAGAAGCGAAATCATATTGCACCTGTCTTTTTCTGTCTTACACTCCACTCAGTACAATACCCTCCAGGTCCATCCATGCTGCCGCAAATGGCAAGAACCCATTCCTTTCAATAGCAGAGCAATATCCCATTGTATATAAGTACCACCTCCTCTTTATCCATTCTTCCATCGACAGACACCCATCTTGGCTATTTTAAACAATGCTGTAATGAATACATGGATGCACACATCCCTTGAAGTACCAGTTTTGGTTTTTTTGGATAAGTATCCAGAAGTGGGATTACGGGGTTCTTTTTTGTCTCTTGTTATGTAGCCTTTGATTTAAAGTCTGTTTTGTCTGGTATAAGTATTGCTACTCCAGCTTTAAAATATTTTTTTGTTTCCATTTTCATGAAATATCTTTTTCCGTCCCTTTACTTTGCATCTGTGTGTGTCTTTTTTTTTTTAAAGATTTTATTGGGGAATTAGGGGAGGGGAACAGCATTGGGGGAATTGGGGAAGGGGAACAGACAAGTTGCTGTCCTTTTGTTCTTCAGTCTAGTTGTGGAGGACACTGCTTCACTGGCTTATGTTGGTACTGTGATCATTGCACTCTTCCCGGGTGAGGCAGATTGGTCGCCGGCCTTTTGTGCGGCTCTTGGCAGCTCACAGCGGCTGCCAGACACTCACGCTGGCTGCCGGCTACACACGGTAGCTTACGGCAGCCCACTGCAGCAGGGGCTGCAGCCTACACCGTCGCCGGCGACTCATGGCAGCCCAGCTCCAGGTTGAACTGTTGTTCAGCATCTTAGCTGTAGAGGGTACAGCGTCACTGGCCCTCATGGGGGATCCGAACTGGGGCCCTGCTGCTCAGAGCTGGCATCCCAAGCCAGCTCTTAACCAACGTGCCACTTGGCAGTCCTTGTGTGTGTCTTTCAATCTGAAGTGTGTCTCCTGTAGACAGCATATGTAAGGGTTTTGTTTTCTTATCCATTCAGCCCTCCTATGTCTTTTGATTGGAGCATCTAATCCATTTACTTTGAAAGAAATGGTTGATAGATATATAGCTATTGCCATTTTATTACAGTATTCACAATTTTTATTTCATTTCTTTTTTTTTTTTCCAGCTTAAAGAAGTCTTTCTAGCATTCCTTGTAATACTGGTTTTGTGGTGATGAACTCCTTTAGCTTTGTTTTGGTGTGGGAAGCTCTTTGTCTTTTTTTTTGTTTCTGAATGATAGCCTTGCTGGGTAGAGGATGTTGGTAGTAGGTACTTGCTTTTCATCATGTTGAATATTTTGTGCCAGTCCCTCTGGTCTGCATAGTTTCTGTTGACAAATCAGCTGACAGTCTTATGGGAGCTCCCTTATAAGGTACAAGTTGCCTTTCTTTTGTTGCTTTTAGGATTCTCGCTTCGTCTTTAACCTTTGCCATTTTAATTATAATAATGTGTCATGGTGTTTGGGTTCATCTTGTTTGGTACTCTCTGCACTTCCTGGGCTAATATGTCTATTTCTTTTACCTGGTTAGGAAAGCTTTCAGTCTTATTTAAAAGGTTCTCAATCCCTTGCTCTCTCTCTTCTCCTTCTGGTACTCCTGTGATGTGAATGTTGTTACATTTGATGTTTCCCCAGAGGTCTCTTAAACTATCCTAATTTTTTTGGATTCTTTTTTTTTTTTTTTTGCTGTTCCAATTGGGTGTTTTCTGCTACATTGTCTTCCAAATTGCTGATTTGATCCCCTGCTTCATCTAGTCTGCTGGTGACTCCTTGTAATGTATTCTTCATTTTGGTTATTGTATTCTTCACTTCTGACTGGTTCTTTTTTGTGGTTTCTATGTCCTTTTTTACGCTTATTATCTCTTTGTTGAAGTTATCACAAAGTTTTTTGAGCATCTTTATAATTATTGTTTTGAGCTCTGTCTCTGGTAGATTGTATGCCTTCGTTTTTCTGGAGTTTTCTCCTGTTGTTTCATTTGGAATATATTTCTTTGTTTCCTCATTTTGGTTGCCTCCCTGTGTTTGTTTCTATGTATTAGGTAGTTCTGCTACACCTCCCAGTCTTGTTTGAGTGGCCTTATGTAGTTGGTGCTTTAAGGGGCCCAGGCACAATCTCCCTGGTCACCTGCTCTGGGTGCCCCAGAAGTGTCTCTTGTGAGGGTTGTGTGTACCCTCCTATTATATTTGAGCCTTGATTGCTATTGACACCTAAGTGGGTGGGATTTACCCTCAGGCTGACTGGCTGTGGGCTTTGGACACGTCCACTGCTTATGGGCTGCTGTGCAGGGGACCCACTAAGTGGGACTTGCCCCAGTGGGCTCTGGTGCCTATTGAGACAGCCCTTTTGGTGAGCCACTTCTGGGGCTAATTGGGTGGTATTCTGCTGTGATCTGAAGCCAACTTCCAAGTATGTTGGTTCTGGGACCTCTTGGGGGGCTCTCTAGTGCAGGCTCAGGTCACCCACTACCTGTGACCAGCTCCTACCTGGTAGGAGCTATAATATGATCCATGGTTGTTTGCTGTCTGTGATAAAACTGGAGGCCCATGGAGAGGCCACACTATGAACCAAGGAAGCCTGCCACTAGTACTGTGTAGTAGCTCCTCAAAAGTCAGGACACCCCATGTTTTCTGTGAAGGGCCAGATAGTGTAAATGCTTGGCTTTGTAGGCCTTATCACATCTGTCACAACTTCTTACCTGTGCAATTGTAGGGCCAAAGTCTCCATAGACAATATGTAAATGAATGAGCATGTCTGTTTTCTAATAAAACTTTACAGATGCTGAAACTTAAATTTCATATAATTTTTACATCATGAAATATTAAGCTCTTTATTATTTTCAACCATTAAAACACCTAAGAAAAAACATTCCTAGCTCACGAGCCATACAGAAACAAGGGTCAAGCCAGATTTGGCCCATGAACAGTGGTTGCTGACCCCAGACAAACACGATCACCTCTATATCTAGAATGGCCATTTGTATCTGCCTGATGGATCTACTTCCAAGCTGTATGGATGAGAAACATCCTTTCCTCAGAAACCAGCTTTTACTTAAGTATTGATGAGAATGACTCTCACATGAGCTCTTAACTACTTTTTACAGCAGGTGGTTTACCATGTGGAGTAAGCCAAGGAACAGGCTGTGAGTCATGGAGGGAAGGCCGTGTGGGAAGCCCCCTTGTCTACTTTCAAAGCTTTCTTAGCCTCAACTCGTCTCTCTTTTTACTGACTCATGTCAGAGAATCAGATTTTTCAGAAGCTGATGCCATCCAGGGCTCCTAGAGATAGGCAGAGGCAGTACAGAGGGATGGTCACCAGGAGCAGAGTGGCACTTGTTTCCAGGTTCCATTTTGGCTGTTTTTTCCTTTTTTGTTCTTTCTTTTAAATAAGAACTACCGGTGGCATAAGGATGCAAGTTGCACTGTTGGAAATGCCAATCCTAACAGCTGAGTGACCGACAGTATGATAACCTTTGGTAGGGATTTTTAAAATATGTGTGTACACTCACAGATATGTATGTGTGTACAGGAAGCAGACTGTGGTCAGAATTTGGGTTATGAGATGCTAATTCAGAAGTATCCTTGAGACGAACATCTGGAAAGCAATAGAAGAAAGCTGGAGAGAGGAGAGGGAGAATTTGGGCTACAACACAGGCCCAGTGGCAGAGACCTCATGGGGAGCTCTGAAATAAGAATTGCCTTCAGGTTTGTCCCAAGTTAGGCCAGGATGAGCAGGTCTTTATGTCCTCATGTGGATTGTGTCATTAGATTGTGAGAAGGGATATGGCCTTGTATGAGGCAGTAGCTGGGGCAATCCCTGGGGTGGCTAATAGCTGAAGGCTGTGCGCTGACTGTTCTCTCAAACCTAGGCTACAAGTTCCTCAATGAAGGGATCTATCTATCTACCCATCTATCTGTCTCTCCATCCATCCATCCATCCATCAATCCATCCATGTATCAATCAATCTGAAGTGTATGTGTAGGTGTGTGTGTGTGTGGGGTGTGTGTGTGTGTGTGTGTAAATTTAGGAATTCTAATATTGTAGATCCTAGCATAGTGCCTAGCATTTAAAATAATTGTCTAGAAGGATTAAATATGATTGATTTTGGACTACACATCATAAGCCCTATGGTATTTAGTCATATAGGAAGGACTAAGAAGTAACTGAGGCTTAGAGAAAAGAAGAGAGGACTCCAAAACAGGATTTCTGCTTCTCAGCCTGTGATCCATTTGGCCTTTTCTAAAAATTAGATAATACCTAAATATTAGATTTGAAGAAATATTCTACATGAAATACAACATTCAGTTGTAAGATTAAGTATCTTCATTTGTGTTTGTTTTTCATGTTTTCAAAATAGAAAGCTACTGGAAATCTCATTTTGAGGCTGAGGAAACAATTTTACTGTAAAATGCATATTTTAAACACCCTTATTTTAAACATGATTAATTTCCTAGTTGACAGGGCATTTTAGGCCATTTGCATTATTTTCCTTCTAATGAGCATAGTGCTTCTCAGGGCTTTCTGAAAGTTCTCAAACTTCTTGTCTTCTCATTGGGCTCTTAAGAAGACAAAAGATGCCATATTTATTTTTTCCTTCTAACAAATTAATCAAATAATGCAAATCTTCATTTTATTATTTGAGGATACATAAAGTGATTGTATTGCAATATTAACTGGTTATAAGTACTTTTTTTTGTTTTTATTACTAAGCATGAAATTTGTCTTTTAGAAATTTGAGACGAGTGACTTTGTGTTAATGTTCTTTTTTATTGCCTTTATTTTGATTTTCTTTTTTTGTATATGGACAACTCTTTTCTTTAAAAAACATGGCTGTTTGGACAATAATTTTTTTTGCAAGTTATGTCATTGTTGACTACCTCTGCCTTTGGACTGATCATTTATTAGATGCCCCAATGTTCTATCTCTGCCATCACTGACAGTGAAATCGGGTCAGTTACCCGGAGTTGTCTATCCTTTTTCTATCCTATTTCTCTTCCTTTGTCCTTGTCATCCAAAATGTCTCCAAGCTCTGCCAACTTTACCTTAGTATGAGTGTTCCAATTTTGGCACCTGCAGTAACTGCCTAAGGCTAAGTGCTAATTATCTTACAATATTTTAATGGCCTTTGGCCAGTTTTCCTGGCGTTCCTGGAGACACCCTACACTGTAGCAGATTCATTTTCAAGAGTGTTCTAATTACTTTACCATCCCTGGGAGCTGCCCTGTTTCTCACTGGCCTTTTCTTAAGGCCCCCCTCCTGCCAACCTATTATCACTTATGTCCTGGATTCACCCCTTCTCTTCCGCTTGGGCAGTGCTGGCCCCTAGGAAGCCATACTGGCTTTCCCTCCGGGCCTGCGCAGTTGCTGTCCCCTTTGTCTGAGAGTCTTCTTTCGCCACGTTTCCCTGGGCCTCTTTACCTTTCTGCACTTAGAACTCTGCTCCAGCACTCTCTTCACAGACCAGAGTTCCCTCTCCACTTGTCCAGAAGAGGAAACCTATCATTCTGGGTCCTCTTGCTCTCCTTTATTTTTATTCAGGGTACTCATTAATATCTAAAAATATTTTATATACTTATCACTTGTTTTTTTGTCTGACGTTATAATGTCAACCACAAAAGCAGAACCTGTGTCTGTCACCTTCACTGTTTATCCCAGGCCCCTAGAAGAGGGCATATAGGTCCTTACACTGACCGTCTGAGAAATGATACATTTTAATAAAAATTAAACATTTTTATCATGAATATGAAAGTACTTTAGAGAATTTAAAATATACTCAGAGGAGAATATCCATCCTTCGTTTTGTGTAGCAGTACTGAACCCTGAAATGCTTTTCACCCTTCTCACTTGCAAACCATGTTTCTTCCTTCCTTCCAAGCTCAGCTTAGGACTTGGCCTCTCCATTAAACCTTTCTGTTGCTCTGTGGAGGCCGATATACAATGCTTGCTTTCCTGCCCGGATTCTAGATAAATGAGACACAGAACAGAGCAGTAAGGCCAAGTTGGTCAAATTACCACCATTATTACTGATAAAGGCGACATTGGGGGATGTGGTTTAGATCTGCAGGCAAATGCATTACTCAGAGCTAAGCACCCGAAGCAAATCCACTTACCTGCATGGCCACAGGCAGCGGTAGGCTGGGCCAGGCCTCTCCTCTGTCGGGAAAGACTACCCCCTGGAGCAGCAGTGCAGCGTATTTCCATCACACATTTTCCCTTTAAACCTGTTGTGAATCAGCCTTTTTGTGTGTGTGCGTGCGTGCGTGTGAAGCCAGCTGATCTTATATGTGTCATTTCTATAACTGTTCTTCACCAAATTGTACAAGTACCACATTATTATGCGTGTTAGAATGTGATGCTCATAGGAAACACTCCGTGACTTTTTTATTTTAAAGTGGATTGAGCTGAGTAGCATAGAGCTTGAAGGCAGTGAATGGGTCTCATGGTGTCTCAAGGAATGCGATGCCATCCTTGCAGTTGTCACACTTCTGACACTATCCTCTATGATACTACTATTCTCAGTTATAAGCCTGATAAATGCATCTAAGTTTTATCTTACAAAATGAACAAAACCCATTCGTGGGTTTTTGTGTAAATCCACAATGACTGTTCATTATCAGTTGATGTTTGAGTGACACTTAAATCGGAAACATATCATCTATATTACCCTGAGCTTCAATTATAGAACTCATAGACCTTTATAGTAAAAAGATGCACTAACTTATAGTCCAGGCATATTGAGTAAGTGACCTGATCAGCAAATATGAGAAAAGAGGCAGGAAATAAAGCATTCATTTCAGTCAAAATAGTTTAAGGTATGGAGACAAATAACTTCCAAATCCCAGCGACTTAAAACAAAGTTCACTTCCTCACTCTCACCAGCAACGGAAGGCACTTCTCAGCATCGTCACCTGTCGGAGCCCTGCTGGCTACTGTGCTGGGAGGAAGAGTGGTCTCACACCAGCAAATCTGTAAAAGGCTTGGCAGAAGTGGCACTCATATCTCATTGGCCAGAGATGGTCACATGGCTCATTTCAACACAGGGGTCTTACTTGCACCCTCCTAACATTCCCTCAGATAGTGGAGAGCCAGAATTGCTTGGTGAAAGCATTGGGGATTATGTCAACATGGCTGGTTACACTGAGTAAGATAGACTAAAACACACTATACTGTGGCTAAAAGCATCGGGAGTGGTCAAGAGGCTTAATGAAAGAGTTGCATTCAATGACAAAAATAGCAATTACTATTGGTGAAGTTCTCAATATTTCTGAATAACTTGAAAGAGCCTTTCAAGTTATTGAAAGGTTACCACTGCTCTATCTTCAATGAATAATAACATTTTCAATATGGATGCAAGAAGACACTACCTGGGACCTATATTTTCCTGTTTTTAAATACACATTGTGTGATCACACATTGTATGGTATTATGATATGGTGTTTTAATGATATTTTTTAAACTGGGAAGTTTTTTGTTCCAGAGTTAGAAGTTAAATGATCAAGAAAAGTATCAAACATGCATGGAGCTGATATCCAGCCTTTCACCTCACTTTCTCTTCGGGACCTTGGCCTGTCCTGAGATCCCCTTTTCTCCACTTTCAGTGAGCTAGAGATACTGATACCTTCCTTCCTCATTTTCCATGAAGTCACCCACTAGATTTCTCATTGGAACCAATGAGAATGCTACTTACAGGGCCAAGCATTAAGTCATGAAGGCAAATAAGAAGCAAATGCATGGAATGTTCTAGAATAGCTTTGTCAATGAGGTGAATGTACAGCAGCATAGTTTGCAAAGATGGCTCAGTCCACAGCCCAAGGTAGAGGAAAAGTTTTATAGGCAATCACATGGCATCCAGAGTTAGTATTCCATTCATAATCCTATAGATGTTTACATGAAAGCATCTCTCTCCCTCTGAGACTAAATGTTTTAATATTAATTTAAGATGATTTCTACTTGATATTTTCCTGATTCTTCTAATGAAGATATTATATTATAGTGTATTTTCTCACTAATTAGAACAGCATGCCAGTGGATTGGAGTCATCTCGTTGGATGTAACCCAAGTGTTTTGGCAGCCTGGGGTCCATCCCTAAATGGTTTCCTAGTCCATCATCCCCTCTGTTCACTTGACATCTGCCATCTTCAGTGTCCTTGACAGCACAAGTTGCAGCACCTGCTTTTCAGGGCACCGTCAGAATTGTCTGTCAGCTGCCATTTCTTCCTATAGGTTTCTAGACATGAATCAGACAGACATGAGTCCAAGCCCAGAGGATACATATCAAGCTTCCTAATCCTTTCTCTAGGATGGAGGTGAGAGGCAAACTCCCCAGCACTGCCTATGGGACAGGGCTTATAGCAAGACTTATCCAAACAAACTCTATTTTAATCCTCTAATCTACCATTTTGAACCCTCAGTATGAATATCAATTTTATATCCTCGGTATGACTGAGAAACTGAGACATCAGTACTTTTTTCCTGACCATCTTGTGTTCAAATCCTGGACGGTAAGGACTTGAAGCTTCAGGCAAAACTGGCACTGAAATAATTCCACGTTAATACCTTTATCATACAGACATTTATTCTCAAATTCCTTGGTAACGTCACATAGAGTGAAAACATACGTCTCTTATAAATAGGTTAAGTATTACATTAAATGTAATTTTATTGGCCACCATAGTTGCTTATATTTCCAAACAAGTTGCAGCCATTTCACTATCTTTCTTCATTTTATAACCCACATTATTTTATCTTTGCATATATATGTATGTATGTATATGTATATATATATATGTGTGTGTGTGTGTATGTGTGTGTGTGTGTGTGTATAGACATGTATGTAATTCAAAGACAAGAGAAGGAAGCTTCTGTATAACGTGTAAACATTATATCCTTGGTCTGTGCTTTTCCCATGTGCAGGGAGGAGGAGTAGATTGTTTGAAAGGAAATGCCAATTATTCCCTCCCCCACTGTCCGTCTCTATTGAACATGCAACAGATGTCCCCACCAGCCTCTTTGCTTATCCTCAAAAAACGTTTATGGCCATTACACTATGGGTATGTTTAACTGAGAGTTAACTGATACTGCTGGTTAATAGGACAATGCCTGGCCATTCTGTCCATCTATAAATCTTTGGAGAACAGGGCCATGTCAGTATGATAGAGGTGGGAAGGCATGACAAAGCAGTAACAAAACAGCAAGTCATGTCAGTAATTTCAGTAAAAAAAGAGATTGTTCACATTCCTACTTTTGAAGTTAATTGGTTTCATTTCCCATTTCCCACTTGGTTGTTTGCTGCGTGGGCCGCCAAAGCAAACACTTGAGGAATATGCTCTGTTTTTTGTTCAGTTAGAACCGTGGCTATTTTTGCTAGATGGGACATTAAAGGTCATCAGGCTTAATGAAGACTTGCATTCAATGATAAAAAATAGAAATAGCTATTGGCGAAGTCCTCAATATTTCTGAGTAACTTGAAAGGGCCTTTACTAGGGTACCACTGCTCTATCTTCAGTGAATAATAACATTTTCAATACTCATGCAAGAAGACAGCACCAGTGATTCCCTGTGGGAGCATGGAGGTCTTTTAAAAGGTCAAAATAGTTGTAACTGTACTTTTTGTATGTGCAACTTTATTGGTCACAAAGCAAACATGAACAAGTAGGATTATATCACTCTAAAAAGCTTCTGCATAGCAAAGGAAACAATAAATAGAATGAAAAGGCAAGCTAAAGAATGGGAGAAAATATTTTCAAATTGTATTTCTGATAAAGGGTTAATATTCAATATATATAAGGAACTCCTACAACTCAATAGCAGAAAAAATCCAATTAAAAAATGGGCAAAGGAAGTGACTTAACATTTCTCCTAAGAATGTCTCCAAAGATGGCTGTTTAAGAAAAAAATGAGGAAAGATAAGTTTTGGTGAGAATGTGGAGAAAAGGGAATCTTTGTGCATTGTTGGTGGGAATGTAAATTGGTGCAGCCACTATGGAAAATAGTATGGAATTGCCTTAAAAAATTAAAAATGGAATTACCATATGATCTAGCAATTCCACTTCTGGGTATTTATCGAAAGGAATTGAAATCAGGATATTGAAGAAATAGCTGGACTCCCATCGCAGCATTATTCACAATAGCCAAGACATGGAAGCCATCTAAATGCCCATCACTAGATGAATGGATAAAGAACATGCAGTGTGTATGTGCAATGGAATATTGTTCAGACTAAAAAGGAAGGAAATTCTGTAACTTGTGACAACATGGATGAACCTGGAGGACTTTCTGCTAAGTGAAATAAATCTGACACAGAAGGACAAATACTACATGATACCATCTACATGAGGAATCTAAAATAGTCAAACCCACAGAAGCACAGA
>NW_017731463.1:1653643-1682411 GCF_001890085.2 Hipposideros armiger | reverse complement strand
AGGGAATGCCGTGTTTCATGTTGGTCTCTAGTACACACGTGATTTAGCTCCATTTGCCCAATGGTGTTCAGCCTTTTCTGTATTCTTAAATCTCCCCTCTCCCTCTCTCGTCTTAATCTCTCTTCACCTCCTCTCTAATGCCTCCCTCATAATACTGGTTGACTGTGAACCTCCCTTTTCGGACGCCTGTATCATGAATTATCTGTGTGATAACTTTTGGCTCTCGATTATATTAAATTTAGGGCTTGGCTACATTTTATTTTGTTATTCTCTAATTTCTTATGTTGATTGGTATTATCTTTTCAAACGATAGCATTCAAGTTCCCCTGGGGTCTAGCATGAGCACACTTCTTTGTGATGGTAAACCAGCTCTCTGAAGAAAAAAGGCCCTGATTTGTAGCATTTGCCAGTGTCTGTGGTATAAGTAAGTACCCCTGCCGAGGCCAATTTCAAGCTATCAATTACTTAGCAACCCCTTATACAATTCCTGAAAAATGTAACCGTCAGCTCCAGCCCACAGGGCAACTATTGCAGAGCCGAGTGAGGCCTGGCAGCCTGCTTGGGCTCTGAGTCAGCCCTTAATCATAAAAGGCTCCTTTGTAAGCCTCATATTCCCTAAAACAACAATAAAGCAACCCAATAAATAAAGATACCAATAACATTCTACATATGTTAAATAGGCTCAGTGTTTCTAATTCGCTGTCCCTCATTATTTATTGATGTAGACACTGTGCCACTCTGACTTAAACATTAGACATGTGAAGACCAAGGAAACATAACTGCTCCCTTCAAGGAGCTCACAGTAGGAAGGAGAGAAAAGTAAAAAGAAATGCGAATAACATGCAGTCTTTGCTGGTGGAACACCTTTCCCAGACTTGAGGGGAGGAGGGCCTACGATAAGGGAAAACTTCCAGAAGGAATGATGCCTTAACGGAGCCCTCAGGGACCACAGACTCGTATCTCTTAGAAACAGCTCTCCTCAGCAAACTGGCCAGCAGTTACGTGTAACAGATATTGTTTTAGGAATTAGGCCTATAATAGAATTTTCTATTTGCTTTAATGGACATCAAGATTATCCAGGCAACTAATAGATTGATAGAAGGTTCATCTTCATGCTTTCTTTGGTGCCTTCCTAGCTCGAACGTATTAAAAGTATTCATTTTTTATGCAAAGGGAGGAGAAATTGGTCTAGATGCCAAAACACTGTGAAAACTAAGTAAGAATAGTATGATTCCCATTTGTTATTTTTTAACAAGGGTGTTTTTATAAATGCTCTTGCGCCAGGACTATGGGCAGTCCCCAAACCAAATGGAAATGAAAACATGGTAGAAAAAAATGATCTAATTTTTGTTGTTTTTCTTTAATTGCTTCTTGGCCTTTGGCTAAGATCATGTGTAAGAATAGAGGGCACAGGCACTTTCAGGTAATCAAATGGTTTGTTCCTTCTTCACCCCAGGTTTCTCAGTTGTCCCCAAATGGGCTTTGTGACTGGCACTCATTACCAGATGCCCAGTGTACCACACGGGCCACTCACTGTGAAATCGAGTGGTGGCTGTGTAGAAGGACAATGCTCTGGGGTGACACACACCTTTATACTATGAGTGTCTCCAATTATCTCTACACCGCTAGAACAGGTTTTCACAAGAAAACCATTGTGAGCATCTATGAATAGGATGGGCATTTACGTTTACAAAGGAGGATTCTTGGACCCTACCGCAGACTTACTTAATCAGAGTCTCTGAGAATTGGGCCTTGAAGTCAATATTTTTATCAAGTTCCTGAAGTAATTACTTACACCATTTAGTCTTAGCACAGTGTCCTACACTGTAAACTATCAAGAATTTAAAAAAAAGTTTTATTAAATTTATTGGTCGGACATTGGTTAATAAAAGTATATAGGTTTCAATGTGCAATTCTATAACACATCATCTACATATCACATTGTGTGGTCACCACCCAAAGTCAAGTCTCCTTCCATCACCGTATATTTGATCCCCTTTACCCTTTTTATCTCCCCTCCAACTCCCTTTCTGTCTGATAACCACTATGTTGTCTGTGTCTATGAGTTTTTGTTTGTTTGTCTTGTTTTTTCTTCTATTGCTTTCAATTTTATGTTCCACATATGAATGAAATCATATGGTTCTCAACTTTCTCTGTCGGACTTATTTTGCTTAGCATGATAATCTCAAGATCCTTCCATGTTGTCACAAATGGCACTATTTCATCTTTTCTTACGGCTGAGTAATACTCCATTGTATACAGAGGGTGCCAAAGAATGTATACACATTTTAAGAAAGGAAAAAACTATTATGCTGTGGATTTAAACTTGTATGATAAACCATTTCATCCTATATTCTGTGATAATGTCTTGCTACTGCAATGCCTTCTTTCAAGTCTTAAGCAAACTAAAACTTTTGTATTAAAGAACAATTTCAAAACTTTTTATTTATAAAGAAAATTGATATCTGTTTCTCAAAACCTTTTTTGGAAGTTAAACGTTTCTAAAAATGGCTTTAATAACAGGTTTTGGCAGGTTTAAGACCTGTGATGTTAAATTGAAAAGCAAAAATGAAATGAAATGAAATGAAATGAAATTTGACCTTCTTTCCTAAGGTCATTCAGTCTTCGGTTCTTTGGGAGATATTCAAAACACAGTTCATAGAGATGAATTTGGGGAGGGTCTGTAATGGGAAATTTTCATTTTTATATTTGACTGCTTTGCTCAGTTGCAAATTAACAAATTATTTACCCCTAATTAGGTAAAATAATAAACTCTTTTACTGATGGCATTTCATTCTAAATTTTTTTTAATTGTGGTAAAGTTGGTATACAAGATTACATACGTGTTTCAGGTGTACAGCATTATAATTTGATATTTCTTTTTACTACATAGTGATCACCACTGTAAGTCTAGTTACCATCCGTCACCATACAATTGATCCCCTTACCCATTTTTGCCCTCCTCCCTGCCAGCTTCCCGACTCTGGTAACCAGCAATCAGTTCTCTGTACCTATGATGGGTTTTTTGTTTTGTCTTGTATTTTGTTTTAGATTCCACATATGAGTGAAATCATATAGTATTTGTCTTTCTCCATCTGACTTATTTCACTTAGCATAATACCCTCAAGATCCATCCATGTTATCACAGATGGAAAGATCTCCTACTTTCTTATGGATGAGTAGCATTCCATTAAATATATATACCACATCTTTTTTAACCATCCATGCATAGATAGAAATTGTCTCCATACCTTGGATATTATAAATAATGCTTGAATGAGCAGAGGAATGCATATATATTTTCAAATTAGTATATTTTTCTATTCTTCAGCTAAAAACCTGGAAGTAGAAGCATATGGATTATATGGTAATTCTATTCTTAATTTTTTGAGGAATCTTCATGCTGTTCTCCATAGGGGCTGCACCAGTTTACATTTCCACCAACTGTGCATGAGGGTTCCCTTTTCTCCACCTCCTCTACAACCCGTGATATTTCTTGTCTTTTTGATAACAGCTTTTCTAACAGATGTGAGGTCATATCTCATTTTGGTCTTGCTTTGCATTTCCCTGGTAATTAGTGACCTTGACCACCTTTTCATGTGCCTGTCAGTCATCTATGTGTCTTCTTTGGAAAAAATGTCTGTCCAGATTCTCTGCTCGTTTTTAATGGAATTGTTTTGTTTTTATGTTGTGTGTTAGAGGGTTTTGTTTGTTTGTTTATTTTTTGTTTTTGTTTTTTTTTGGACATTTTTTAGATATTAATCCCATGTCGAATATATTTTTGACAAATATCCTCTCCTACACAGTAGGTTGCCTTTTTGTTTTGTTAATTGTTTCCTTCACTTTGCAGAAATTTTTAGTGTGATGTAGTCCCATTTATTTATTTTTGCTTTTTGCTTTTGTTTCTTTTACCTTTGGAGTCATATCCAAAAAAAAAGTCTCTAAGACCCATGTCAAACAGTTTATTACTGCCTATGGTTTCTTCTAGGAATTTTATGGTTTCAAGTCTTAAATTCAGGAACATACAAAGTTCCTTCGTATGTATGGTGTAAGACAGTGGTTTGGTTTCATTCTTTTGCATATGGCTGTCTCGTTTTCCCAACACCATTTGCTGAAGAGATTATCCTTTTCCCATTGTAAGTTCTTGGCTCCTTTGTCATATTAGTTGAGGAACAGTATGTTAATTTATTTATCTTAAATTATTTTAAATTTAAATCTAAACAGTTACCTCTGGCTAGTGGCTATGGTATTGGACAGTACAGAATGAGACACTTGATTAGATTCAAGATAAACATTTTTGGCAATAGTACTTCGTAGATGATGTGGGCTTCTTACTGCTTTTCTTTCCTTACCAGTTAATATGGATGATGTGCCACATTTAGTTGGCTGTATTTTGAAGCATCACCTACACTTAACAGGATATGTAATGTGATTCAAGCGGATGCAATGAGCCAGACCATTAACAAAATGCTTTTCATCCTCTGTTTGGTTACTAAATATTTCCCCCTGCATTTTATTATGCAGCAGCTAAGAAAGGGAGCCAAAGGTTTCTTGTTGTTTCTTTAAAAAAAAAAAAGTGAAGTAACATTGGATATTGGACATAATCAGCTCCAGCTTGTATATTTTTATACTGGTTAGATTTAGAATAGTAAAAAAAAGAAAAAGTGAAGGCTGTGATATTGTGAGAGAAAATTCTGGTAGATCTATAACAGTTTAAGTGTCTTTTCTTTTTCCTTTTTAAAATATTTTCCTGCTCTGTCCCCGATTGCCACACATCTATGTAAAAAGACAATCTCTTCCTCACATGTTACCCATCTTCTAGCACAGTAGTTCTCAAAGTGTGGCCCCCAGTCAGACAACATCAGCCAACATAGCCTGGAAAATTCTTAAAAGTGCAAAATTTCAGGCCATACTCCAGATGCACTGGAAAGTCTGGGGGTGGGACCCTGTTTCATTTAACAAACCCTCCAGGTGATTCTGATGTAGGCTCAAGTTTGAGAGCTACTGTTCTACAAAAAAATGAAACAGCATCCTCTGTTTGATGATGAGTTCCAAGTGAATGAGCAGAGATTCACATTCCCTTACATGTCCAAATAACCACTTGGCTTCTTTTCCTGTGTGCTGTGTTTATTTTAATTGACAAGCTGTATGACTCATTCATGAATCTGGAAAGGTGTTTTTATTTTTAAGAGTAAAGTCTAAAGTAGAAAAGCATATTTTGCTCAATTTTTTTAAAAAGTGAATTATGTCATGGGCATAAAGATGTCGTTGTTAAAATTGGCATTTCATAAATCTCTCTAATTCAGTTAATGTTGATTCCTAAATTGCTGCCGTCACTCTCATGTTATAGCCAACTCTCAGAGTAGAATTATCCTGGCTTCCTGTTTTTGTTATTTTTCCCCACTTTGTAATTAAATCTTTTTTTCCCTATTATTTTTCACTTAACTGCTATTAACACCTATGTCCAAAGATGGATGGGACAGAGGAAGGAGTTGTCACTTTTAGATTGTGTCTGTAACAGACAATAAAAAATAAAAACACCCAATTCAAACCAAATAGTGCTCCCAGAAGTGAAGTGGCTTAAAAAGTCCGGTTCTTTGGTGGTTTCGCTGAGAACGTTTTGCTCTGTTTGTTGTTAGAATTTCTTTTACATAGGAAAGAAAAAGATTGTAGAGTTATACTGACTAAGAAGTATATATTTTTTGGCATGAAGTCAGTACTGAATTTCATCTTTGCATTTTTCTTATCTTCTCCCTTCTTATTAACAGACAAGAACAATTGAAAGCTTCCTGCATGATTTGTAGAAGTAATTACTTGCTCAAATGTTGCCAGGCAGAATAGCAGTTTCATTCCAGGACTTTTTTGCATGTCAAAATGATTATAGTCCTTAAAAATAGAAATGAACAATGGTCCATAGTACAATGAAAAGCATCCACACAGAGCTTAGTGCTTTTCGTTGTTGCTCTTAATCACTTAAAATGGATAATTAACTCTCAAATTAATCCCTGGAAATTTGAAGGAACATCTGGTGAAGTGCATTAGTTTGGACTTTTTATATACAAGTGGTTACCGAGTGGGTACTTGCTGGGCTAGAAATTTTTTAACCTCCACCTCCATACTTCTTCCCTTTTAAAGTCAGCCAAACAATATTCATTCTAAATAGAAGCATAATAACTCTGCCCTCTGTGACACTGGCAACCCGAAGACTGCAGGGGCTGAGCCGTGAGGCAGCAACTTTCTGACTATATTCTCGCCCTCGGTTCACAGAGGTGGATCAGTGATGATACCAATCAAACACTTGTGATCCTAAAATACCCAGAAGAAATCCGGTCACATCATGAATTTGATACACTAGTAATTCTTGCAAAACAATCTGAAACTAATAATAAGGGATCGCAGATAAACATTGGTTGACTACCCGAGTCATTCTCCCTGCCCTGTTGCTAACATACCCCGAGTTTTATGTAGGCATTCATGCTTTCATGCTTTAGGGCGGTGCAAGGCATGCTTAGAAGGACCAGCATCACCTAGGTGACATGGGCCCCACCCTAGACCTACTGGCTTCTGGGTGGAGCCCAGAAACCTGCGTTTGATAAGCTCAGCATCTCTGGTGCACACTCAAGTTTGACAATCACTGCTCCTTTGGGGGTTGATTACATTTATTCCGTTCTCTTTGCCAGTGATTGGTTTATGAAGCACGCAGCCCAGGTAGCCCCATTCTGACTGATTTGACCTAAAGGGATTTCTTCTGTGCGGCTGCTGGGAACACTTGTTTGCTATTTAAGGAAGCAAAGGTAAAAGATGGATTTCCTCCCCCCTTTTTTTTGTCCTTGGACATTAGTATGTGAAAATGTGATGCCTGGGGTTGCTGAAGCCCTTCTGTGACCATGAAGGTCACAAACTGATGATGTAAACTAGAAATTAAAAAAGAATCTGTTTTAACAAAATCTAAAGTCACCCAACCTCGGGACTGCTCATTTTGTTGGATTTTAAAACAAGCAAAAAACACCGTAACTGCTCAAAGCATTTTGAGTTCAGTGTCTTGGTGTGTGTGTGTTTTTGCAGTGTTTGCTTGTTTGTTTGTAGTGGTGACTAGCTTCTGAGGTACACTTGAACACACACAGTCATTAATGACACTTTGCAAGTAAAACTTATGGTTGATTTGGATTTATTTAAGAGTGGAGACTGAGGGTAACAACTCACCTCTTTTTATGTCACTTCTGCTTTGAAAAGTTTTTGTTTGAGAAGGGACGAAGCGGGAGAGAGAGAGAGAGAGAGAGAGAGAGAGAGAGAGAGAGAGAGAGAGAGGGAGAGAGAGAGAGAGATGGAGAGAGGGGAAGGAATTAAGAAAGAAAGGGAGGGAGGGAGAGGAAGGAAAGAAAGAAGGAAGGAAGGAAAGAAGGGAAGAAAAAAAAGAAAAGAAAAAAAAGGAAGAAGGAAAGTGAACAATAGAATGGGAATATATGGACTTAATTTTATGCTTGGGACTCTGCAATGTTGGTTTCTATAGTTAGACAATGCTATCATCCCAACAAAAATCAGCTCAGGTTGCTAAATAAAGAGTGCACAAATTGAAAAGAAAAAATAATTATAGCTCACACTTATGTGGTGTTTCTTTGTACCAGGCACTTTCCCAAGCTCTATAGTGGGTGTATGGGGGACTGGGGGTAGGAGGGTGTAAACTCATTTACCCCAAAAATAGCCCTATGGGGCGGATCCTCTTATTTATCATTTCCATTTTTTAGATGCTGAGTTTGAGGCACTAAAATGTTGACTAGCTTTCCCAACATCAGAAGCTGGAGAGTAACAGAGCCGCGATTTTCACCCATGAAGTCTTATTCTAGAGCAGCGGTTCTCAACCTGTGGGTCGCGACCCCTTTGGGGGTCGAATGACCCTTTCACAGGGGTCGCCTAAGACCATCGGAAAACAAAAAGATATTTACATGACGATTCATAACAGTAGCAAAATTACAGTTATAGAGTAGCAACGAAAATAATTTTACGGTTGGGGGTCACCACAACATGAGGAGCTGTATTAAGGGGCCGTGGCATTAGGAAGGTTGGGAACCGCTGTTCTAGAGCCTGTAACGTCTAGAGATGTCAGGGTGTCTAGAGCCTACCAAATAAGTCCAAATGGGAATAGCTCAAGGTTAGCATTTTTGAGAGGAGGTGGAACAAAACTTGAAAACTTTGTGTGAGGTGATATTATCTTCTAACCCTAGAAAGGGGTTTCTGAGACTTGGGCTCCCTGCCGTGGTTCTGCCCTGTGCTCCCTGCAGACAACTTCGGGCTCATATCCCCATGTTTATATCTCGGCTCCATATGCACATTGGAGATATGGGCAGTTTTTCATTACTTGCAAGGGAAACTGTGAGGATTAGTGAGATAATGTCTGGAAGCATTTTAGGTTCCTAAGATGGAATAAGATCTATATAGTAAAGGCGATTTAATGTATGCCTGTCCTAATCCTTTATAAATTAAATGGGGACCGTGAAACTCTCCATCAGTCCCAGGCTGCCTCTGTGCCAGGTCAGGGAGCAGACCCTACTCAGAGCAATAAATATTTCTATACCTCATATATTCTAAGCACCTACTACGTGTCTAAATGACTTTAGTTTTGAAAAATAGAACTATCACGTTATTCTTTTAACGAGTGTCATGCGAACTTTTTAAAAATAGAGATCTGACTTGGTTGGAAAAGTCCCTCGTTGAGCCTGCTGGGATAGAAGCTGGAAGCTGGGTGTCGGGGGCACAGTTCTGCAAGACAGCAGAGTTAGAACCCCTGCTTTTCCACAGAGGAGGGGAGGACGAGGTCAGTGGATAGGTGTGTGCATCTGAGGTGTCTGGATGAGGAGGGAGGAGGAGACCCCGAGAAATTTGGTCACTGCGGTGGGATATAGCCCTCTCCTTGTTATCCCTCAAATATTAAGTACATTCTAGAACACCTTGAAGTAAGTAACGTTATTGTGGAGACCAGTGTAAGAGCCCTGAAGATTGACCTTGGGTTTGGATAAAACTGAGCCAGGAAAGGAGCTAGCAGAAATCTCAGAGTATTTTAAGACACCTTTAAATTGTGCATCGCAGGGTCAAAGCCATCCTACATAAACTTCAAGGACATAGAAACCCAGCTGACATCTAGACTCTGGTTCACGGAGCAATAAAAAGCAAGCCTGCGCCCAAACCACTTCAGATCCCAGAAAACATTCTCTAACATCTTGGGAGAATGCAGTGCATTCGTCCCTGAAGAAGGATTCCCACGTCTTCACATAACCCGGGTTCTTCAGGCCTCACCAGTTTAATGGCACAGAGAAAATGAGCTGATCAGGAATAATCCAGTCTCACTGGCCCTTGCCTCTACCCTCAACTCCCCGTCATTTCCCATCAGCTCTTTTCAAGCACCCCTGGAGGCCCTGTGGCGTGTTTTGTGTCCACAGCATCAGGTCAGCTTTCAGGGAGCCTTTCATGTTCTGCTGGGGATCAAATGGTTCTGATCTGTCCAGTGAGCACCTTTTGTTACAGTCTCAGCTCCACAGTTCTCAGACACGACGCTACAGGAAGTTGAGATTGGTTTCAAAGCATTACTGCTGGCTCCCACCTGATGTTACAGCTTAATGGGACATTATTATTATTATCATTATTACTATTATTATTATATTATTATTATTATTATTGTGGTTATTATTTGAGTGTCATTTCCAACCCCTTACCTCAGCCTTTCATAACAGTAATACAAAACTCTAAAGAGAGTACTAGCTATTCTCAAAACCTCTCTTCCCATCTGTGGACTAATGCTTTTATAAAGCTCGGTAGTGAAAAGTACCTTCTCTCCACTTCTAGTTCTTATAAAAGGGAATATTCTCTAAGCACACCCTTTGGTTATCTCCTTCCCTGTGCTGACTCTTGGCCTGATAAAGTCATGTCATTAATTTGATCAGTTGCTTTTGGAAGGATAGCTGAGCATACTAGGTCCAGCTCCACCTTTATTCTTTTTCTTGGAGTCAAGATTCTTCCCATAGGAGAACAAGTCCCCTGCTTCACCAGGGACAAGCTCTTACAGTCAGGGGGCAGGGGGTGCTCAGCACAGTTGTTCCATGACTGGGGGGGGACAAATCTGCATCATTCTGGGTGAAGTACACCAAGACTATTTAGTGTCAAACCCTAAAGCCGTGTTCTCTTATTTGGCCCCTAAGCATTTTGAATGATTGTTTTTCTTAGGCGAGCACACTTGCCAGGGAGGGGGGATTGTTAGAGTGGAGGACACTTTGCATTCCCTCTGCTTAGTCCAGCCATAACTATCTGAACTAAGGCAGTAGCTTCCTAGACAGAAAGGAGTAGCTGTTTTTGAGAGGCACTGATGAGGTAAAATCAATAGAATTTGGAGGTTGAATGGATATGGAAAATGGTAAAGAAGAATGCACTGTTAAGTCAGACTAGACTTAAGATGTCAATTTTAAGGGTATTACTGACGTTAAGGGCTTAAAGGTTACAGCAGAATACGCAGGCCTGATTGAGGCCACCCATTTTTATGGACTCTGGGGTTCATGGGCATTCATGAGAGTAGACATTCTGAGTTCCAAGAGGCCTCTGTGATCACACAAAAGCGAGAGTGTTTTATTATTATTATTCATTCATTCAACAATCATTTATAGAGTATGTAATGTGTACTGTGCACTAGGCATTTGGATGGCAGGGAGCAGTAAGAATGCTAAGTAAGACCTACAAGTCCTAAATAAAGATTATATATTCATTCAATGGTTTGCTCTTGAAGCATTCAAGTTGCCAATAATATGAATGAAATGCCAAGGGTCTGAATTATTTTAGCGTGAACCCACTGGCAGCTTCAGTCAGGTGACAACTGTATTTGCATAACACGAAATTTGCCAAACACAATGCTATAGGGGCTTTTGAAAAAGTACTAAAGGAACCCTGGAACAGAACTTAATCATTACCCTTAGGATAAAGGATTGGCAGTTCTAGCACAGAGAAACCAGCACTTCATTTTTCTTCTCTAAACTTCAAAGTTGCAAGTTGATCATGACTAGAAATTTATGGCAGCTTCTAGAAACTTCCAAACAACTTTTTTCACCCCAGATTTTTATACTGGAAAGTCAAATCATAGCCTGTCACACTGTATGTTTGGCTTCACCAACTGTAGGGTTTCGTTTCTTTTCAGATAAATTTTCAAACGATAGTTTCATTGTTGCTACTTCTTAGGGTCTTGTTCTTTGCTCCTTTTTCTTTTGTTGTTCTTGTCTTACCCTAACCTAGACTCATATATCCCTCAGGGTCCCTCTAAGTATCTCCTCCTGAGCATTAGCCCTTGAAATTCTCCTACAAAACCAGGGTCTAGGGCTCCACTATTTTGGAAGCACTGCATACCATGATCCTCCCCAACATCTTTGGTGCCAGTTAGAAAAGAAGACTGGGGCCGGCCGAGTGGCGTGATGGTTAAGAACTGGCTTGGGACGCCAGAGGGCCCCGGTTCGGATCCCACATATGAGGGCCAGTGACACTGCCCTCTACAGCTAAGATGCTGAACAACAGCTCAACCTGGAGCTGGGCTGCTGTGAGTCCCCAGCGACGGGTAGGCAGCAGCCCCTGTGGCAGTGGGTTGCCATGGGCTACCGTGTGTAGCCAGCAGCCAGCGTGAGCGGCCAGCAGCCGCAGTGAGCGGCCGTCCAGAAGCCGGCGACTGATCTGCCTCGCCCGGGAAGAGCTCAATGATGGTGCCAACTTGGGCCAGTGAAGCAACATCCTCCACAACTAGACTGAAGAACAAAACGACAGCAACTTGTCTGTTCCCCTTCCCCCAATTCCCCAGTGCTGTTCCCATCCCCCCAATTCCCCAATTAAAAAAAAATCTTAAAAAAAAAAGAAAAGAAAAGTAAGACTGCTCGAAGCCTTTCATTAGAGACATCTGTTCAGAGCACATTTTCACCCAATATTTCGCAAACAAATCGGCCACTGAATCCCTTTTCCTGACACCGTCTATGAACTGTCCAAATGACTATCGTTCTGCTCCCTGGGTGTCTTACAGAATCAGGAGAAACATGGGGCCTAGACAAGGTTATTTAATGGAATAAGAAATGCTATATATAGTGGGATGAGAATTGAGAGGTCAGTGTTCATGGGGACACATTTTCCTTAGATTAAAGCCTTCTTCTGAGGTCTGTATGTGTATAGAGACTCTGCCTCTAGTCTTGTTCCAAAATTCAAACTGTGATGTGACACATTCTTCTTTTTTTTTTTTTTTAGCTGAGCCATCCTGCCACCTGTTGGCAGCTCAGTGGCAGCTCAGCTCGGGCTGGGAATCGAACCGCTGTTGCCCAGAGCTCAAACTCTTAAGCGAGCTCTTAACCAACTGAGCCACTCGGCCAGCCCGACACATTCTTATTTAATCTAAAATGTGCCTAACTTACGCACCTCTACTTAAATCCTCCATGTCCCATTTCCTAGGCGATGGACGCCAAGCTGCATAGTCTGCTGCTCTGGGAGCAGGAATGGCTCCTTTCTCACTCAGTCCACTGTCCTTATTTGCTTCTCTCTCTAGACCCGTATGTTTGTAGGTCTGAGGCCAGCTCTGCCCATGAACAGGAAATGTAAGGAAACCCAGAGGCTCTCTGGCCCACTTGCTCATTAATTCAGCAAGTATATGTTGGACTTATATATGTGCCAGGTAATATGATTTCTCTTCAAGATACAGTTTCTACCCATAAGAAGTTCACAGTCTAATGGAAAAGACAGATGAGCAAACTACAAGTACAATATCAGGTGATAAGGACTATGATAGAGGTATTTGGAGAGCAAAGGGTGTGAGGGAAGGTACCTCGTGGCCACGGACACTGGACCACACTCTTGTAGGATAAGCCAGGTTTTACCAGACAAGCTGGCCATGCCGAGGCTCAGAGGGGAGGCTCAGGTGGGGAAAGGACTGAAAACCCCAGCTCAGGAGAACAGGAAGGGATGTGGATCCCATGAAGATGGAGGGAGGGTGTCTTATACAAAGCTGAGCACTTTGGCATGTATCCTAAAGACAAGGGAGAAACGCCAAAGTATTTTCAACAAGTGAGCAAAATGGATAGAATTTTGAAGGTTTAGATTCAGTGTATATTTTTGAAACACGTTGCTGTCTGACCACAGTGTGGAGGATGGCTTTGCGGAGGTCAAGACCTCTTACACAGTACATTGGTTGTCTCTAGGAAAAGTAATATGCAGTCTTTTAATTGCAAGCTGAGCTTGTCTTCTTTTCTATGGAATATCATTGTTACTTGAAAGAATGATGACTAAAGGACAAACTCTGTTGTTTCAGACATATGTGTTTGGCAGATTTCTTTCTTTCTTTCTGTCTTTATCTATTTATTTATTTTTAATGAACAAAATGAGCCTGTCACTTCACAGAAAAACAACTGACAGTATTAATTGCCAATAACAAAGTTCAGGCTTTTGAGTGAAAGTTACAATTTTGGAAAACTTGTAATTGTCATGGTGAGCATGACAGCTTCCCAATAGTTAAGGACTTTTCTCGTTAGATTAGTGGTGATACTAACAAATGTCATTTCTGATACTCGTATTGTATAATGAAATGTGTCAGCATTTGAGAGATCTGCATAACTCAGTGAACCAATATTTTCCAAACAACCAATGTACTATATTCCTGGGTAAAAGATCCATTCAAAGTGCAAGATAGACCAATGTATTTGAATATAATAGAGGATGAAAAGTTCATTGATAAGGTTTTAGATTCTGCAGCTCAACTAACCGTAAAGCAAATGTTACCTGTGTTTTATGGGGTAGTGTCAAGGAAGAGCATCCTCAATTGTCTGAAAAGATTGTTAAATATCTGTTCCTTTTCAAAGTATTTTCCATGAGGCCAGATTTATTTCAACCACAAAACATATTGCAACAGATTGAATGTGGAATAGATATGAGAACCCAGCTGTTTTCTCCTAAATCAAATGTTGAAGAGATTTGCAAAAATGTAAAATAATGCCACTCCTCTCACTAAATACTGAGGGCCAAAAAAAAAGTATACACATGATTTATATTCATCTTTTGTTATTGGTGTATATTGAGTATTATAATTTTAATACAGTTTTTTCCTTTCTTAAAATGTGTATACATTTTCTTGGTACCTTCTGTATGTTTGGGGAATATAGTTATTTTTGTGATAAAGATTTATGTTAACATGGAATAGATTCAGTATTATAATTTTAATGAAATATATATATATATATATACACGTATATATTTTAGATTGCTCAGTTTTAATTAAAAAATGATAAACATTAATAGATATAACCCATTTGATCAAAAACTTTTTAGGGTTCTCAATAATTTTCAAAGTGTGAAGGGTTCCTGAGATCAAAAAGTGTGAGGATTACTAGGTTAAACAACTCTTTCTAAAAGATAGAACTGATTTAGCTTTATTTTTTTTATTTTTTTATTTAAATTTTTTTATTGTTAGTTTCAGGTGTACAGAACAATGCAATAGTTACCCTTTTCACCCTCACAAAGTAACAACCCCCCTCCCCCCATCCACTGCCCTCCCACCCCCGATATCATGCTTATCTATTACAATAGAACTGATTTAGCTTTAAATGAAATGAGATAAGACGATGGCCAGAGGAAGACAGGGAGTTTTTCTTGTTAGTTTAATTTTGGGGATGGATCTTAAGGATGGAAACTACTCATTTATATTTATTTCCTCACGGAATGTACCCAGTAGAGTAATACTTTACAAACTGCCAGTTAAATTATATTCCATTAGTAGGCTCTGTAAGCAATTGAGAAAGTTGTAATTAGCGTTTTTATTTTAATGTAATGGAATAGGATGAAAAATGCCATGTCATGACCCATAATAAGGATAAGTATTTTTTCATAAAACTTTTGTTTCAATTCAATCTATGTATGTAGGAATATGTATGCTTGTACTGAGTCATAATGAAAAGTGTCCGTCTTACGGTAGGTTGCTGCAAAAAGTTTGAAAACCTTTGCAGAAGAGAATCTATAACACTCTTACAAGTGATAAAAGTTCGTATTGGCCCGTCCCCTGCCTGGACTTGACCTCATGCTGTCTTGATTCTTTATAGCCCTGGCCACTGTTCCGCAAACCATTTTTAGTCACGCTCCCTTTTGTCTTTGTTGGCTTCTCCGTAATGACTTCAGATTAATCTGATTTGAATTATATTGCAGCTTTTCCTTTCCCTATGCTTTCCCCTCTGTTGTCCCTGTCTTATTTCCAGTCATGCCCATGTATGACACTCTTCAACTTTATCCTACAGATTACAACTCCACAAATGATCTGTTCTGGTCAAAGTAACGTGAAACTTTCTCACTGCTGTGGTTTTGCTTGCATGCCTCTGCTCAGTTTATCTGATTAGTCATTAGTGTTCAAAACAACTCAAGGGATCCCTCCTCTGGAAAGTCATCCCTCACCTCCTTTCCTGTCACAAACCACAGACTGCAGTAGGCATTTAACATTTTGACATGGTAGATTCACAATAAATACCAACCACTTTAGTGAGGCATTTAGAAAGAATCATTAAACATTTGTTTCAACAACTACCATATGGATTGAAAGATGTGGGTTCTGTACAGTTTCAAAAATTCTATAAATTCTAGCAACAATTCCCAGCAACAGCATGAGGACAACCAGAACTGGAGGTGAGGGCATTTCAAAGTCTTGGTTGAAATGCAAAGGATTGTTCTCATTGTATGCAATCAAAAAATTTTCAGGGTGGTTTTTAAGTCTTTTCCCCAAATTTCCCCTGAGAGAAGGCTGTGTTCCAGGGACATTTATATTTTATTCGAAGAGAATATTGACATTATTTTGTTAGCAGTATATTTCTTTGAAATATCATTTTCTATTGCCATGCTCTGAAGCGTGACTCACTAGAGGATTTGCTTATTACAAACTAAGTAAACTTAAGTCTATCACTTCAATATTCAGATCTTTAGTTCTGTCATCTATAAAAGGGAGTTAATAATAACAATTCTATTATCTATATTACATGGTTGTTAAGAGTAAATGGAAGAATTTGTATAAAAGTAGTGTGTAAATTTTACCTTAGCAGTGCATCAACCATTCTGTTTTGCTCATTAAAGAAGGTCAGATCTGATGCCAAAATTATCTGCCACCGTAAGAGGCCACCACCAAAGCTGGCTAGAAGAGCCCAGTAACTTTTTCTGTAGGAAAATCACATTAATTGAAAAAATCAGTATATGTTTTCTTAAAGAATATCTTTTGTAGAGGAAGTTTATATATGCCTTTTAAAAGACAAGCTGGCATTATAACTGGATGATCTCTATAGCTGTTTGATGAGTGCATGGGGGCCCAATGTATTCTTTTCATTTGTGTGTCTGTTTAAATTTTTCTACAATAAAAGTTTAAAAATTACACGCATAATGCAAATTTTAGACTAGTCTAAGTATCGAGCACGTAAGATTTCTTACGATACCACTTTCTAAAGGCACAGATTTCCTAGACAGGACACATTCATTGTCTTTCATGTCAGTCATTACCTCACATCTACTGGAAAGATACCAGGATGGCCGTTTGGGAAGAAGGGTCAAGAATATTTATACTTCCCAGTAAAAACTGACCCAAAACAAGGGACAAGGGCTGGCAAGAAGAAGAGGAAAAGTCAGACTAAGTCATACAATGCAAGTACACTGTGGGGAGACAATCATTTTTCCTTCGCTGGGGCCTGAATCCATTGTCAGTCACCCTGCGAATGACTCTCCACTTGACATTTTATAAGTATCCAGGGCTCTCAACAGCCTCGGGGCTATTTCTGAGTATACTTTATAAGTGTTTCTTGTTGGTGCCCTTAATTACGATTCCCAGTAAGGATTTTACTTTTTTTTTAATTTGAAATTCAATATTATTTTGTGTTAGTTTCAAGTGTGAAGCATAGTGGTTACACATTTGTATAATTTATGAAGTGATTTCCCCTGACTAGTCAGTCTACTACCCACCTGGCACCATATATAGTTATTACCATATGATTGCCTATATTCCCTATGCTGTACTTTACATCCCTGTGACAATTTTGTAACTACCACTTTGTACTTCTTAATCCCTTCTCCCGACCCCCAACCCCCTCCCACCTGGCAACCATCAGCTTATTCTCTGCATCCGTAAGTCTGTTTCTGTTTTGTTTGTTCATTTATTTTGTTCTTTAGATTCTACATATAGGTGAGATCATATGGCACTTTTCCGTCTCTGTCTGACTTATTTCACTTAGCATAATAACTTGCACATCCATCCATGTTGTTGCAAATGGTAAGATTTCATTCATTTTTATGGCTGAGTAATATTCCATTGTAGGTACAGAGGGTGCCAAAAAAATGTATACACATTTTAAGAGAGGAAAAAACTGTTAAAGTTGTAATACTCAATATATATCCATACCAAAAGATGAATATAAGTCACATTTGACTTCTGCAGTTACAAGAGATGCTCAAAGTGGTTACCATCAGTGTCCAGACACTGCTGATTATGGTGAACTACTGCTTGTGCAATGTTGACCAAAGTGCCCACTTGTATACATTTTTTTGACACCCCTGGTATGCATCTCTTCTTCTTTTTCCAATTGTTATGTCCACTCTTGGTTGCTTCCATATCTTGGCTATTGTAAATAATGCTGCAGTGAACACAGGGGTGCATATATCTTTTTGAATTAGTGTTTTGGATTTCTTCAGATAAATACCCAGAAGTGAAATTGCTGAGCTATAACGTAGTGCCATTTTAAATGTTTTGAGGAACTTCCATACTGTTTTCCATAGTGGCTGCACCAATTTGCAATCCCACCAACACTGCATGAGGGTTCCGTTCCCTTTCTCCACATCCTCACCAACACTTGTTTGTTTGATTTATTGATGATGGCCATTCTGACAGGTGTGAGGCGATATCTTGTGGTTTTTATTTGCATTTCTGTGATGATTAGTGACCTTGAGCATCTTTTCATATGTCTACTGCCCATCTGTATGTCCCCTTTGAAGAAATGTCTGTTCAGGTCCTCTGCCCATTTTTAAATTGGATTGTTAGTTTTTTGGTGTTAAGTTGTGTGAGTTCTTTATAAATTTTGGATATTAATGCCTTCTCAGTTGCATCATTGGAGAATATCTTCTTTCATTTGGGAGGTTGTATTTTCATTTTATTGATGACTTTTTTTGCTGTATAAAACTTTAGTTTGATGTAGTCCCATTTGTTTATTTTTTCTTTTGTTTTCCTTGCTGAGGATGTATATTAGAAAAAATATTACTAAGAGCAATGTCAGAGAGTTCACTGCCTGTGTTTTCTTCTAGGAATTTTATGGTTTCAGGTCTTACATTTAAGTCCTTAATTCAGAGTTTATTCTTGTATATGATGTAAGAAGGTGGTCCAGTTTCATTTTTATGCATTTATCTGTCCATTGTTTCAAACATCATTTATTAAATAGACTGTCTTTAAATCATCGTGTATTCTTGCCTCCTTTGTGATAGATTAATTGACCATGTACGTGTGGGTTTATTTCTGAGTTCTCTATTCTGTTCCTTTGATCTATGCATCTATTTTTAAACCAGTACCATGCTATTTCGATTACTTTAGCCTTGTAGTATAGCTTGATATCAGATAGCATGATACCTCCAACATTGTTCTTCTTTCTCAAGGTTGCTGTGGCTATTTGTGGAGTCTTTTGCGGGACTATATCAATTTTAGGATTATTTGTTCTAGTTTTTTGAAAAATGCCATTATTACATTGACATTGATTACATTGAATCTATACATTGCTTTGGGTAGTATGGACATTTTTAACAGTGTAAATTCTTCCTATCCATGTCCACTATATATGTTTCCATTTATTTGTATCTTCTTCAATCTCTTTCTTAAATATCTTATAATTTTCTAAGTACAGGTGTTTTACCACCTTGGGCAATATATTCCTAGGCATTTTACTTTCTATTTATATACTCTGAGCTTATTTTAAATTCCTTCCTTCTACTCACTTTGGACTTTGTTTTTTGTTCCTTTTGTAGTTCCTTCAGGTGTAAGGTTAGTTTGTTTATTTGAGAATTTCTTTTTTCTTGAGGTTGGCTTGTATTGCTATGAATTTCTTTCATGGGACTTCTTTTGCTGTCATTGTGTTTTAATTTTTCTTTGTCTCAAGGTATCTGATTTCTTCCTTGATCTCATTGTTGGCCCATTCTTTGTTTAGTAGGATGTTATTTAGCTTCCGTGTGTTTGTGTGTTTTTGTTTGCTTGTTTGTTTTTTGTAATTGATTTCTTGTTTCATACCATTGTGGTCAGAGAAGACGCTTGATATGATTTCAGTAATCCTAAATTTATTGAGAATTGTTTTGTGCCTAACATGTGGTCCACCCTGAAAAAAGTTCCATGTGTGCTTGAAAATGTGTCATTTAAGACCACTGTTTCCTTGATTTTCTATCTGGAAGATCTATACATTGATGTCAATGGTATGTTAAAGTCCCCTACTATGATTGTAATACTGTCAATCGCTCCCTTTATGTCCGTCAATATTTGCTTTATATATTAAGTTGCTTCTATGTTAGGTGCATAATAACCTCTTTTTGGATTGATCCCAGTATCCTTATGATAAGTCTTTCTTTATCACTTATTATAGCCTTTGTTGTAAAGTCTATTTTGTCTGATAGAAGTATTGCTATTTCAGCTTTTCTTTCGTTTCCATTTCATGAAATATGTTTTCCATCCCTTTACTTTCAGTCTGTGTGCAACTGTTGATCTCAAGTGGGCCTCTCCTATACACCATATGTATGGGTCTTGTTTTCTTATCCATTCAAATACCCTATATCTTTTGATTGGACTATTTAATCCATTTACATTTAAAGGGGTTATTAATAGGTATGTAGTTATTGCCATTTTATTATTGATATGTAGGCTTTTTTTTTTTCTCCCTTCTGCCTAATGAAGTCCCTTGAACATTTCTTATAATATTTGGTTTGGTTGTGATGAACTCTTTTAGTTTTTTGTTGTCTGGGAAGCTCTTTGTTTCAATTTTAAATGATAGCCTTGCTGGGTAGAGTAATTTTGGCGTAGATCCTTCTTTTTTGTCACTTTGTGTATTTCAAGCCAACCTGTCTGGCCTGAAAAGGGTGTTTCTGAGAAATCAGTTTCTGACAAATCAGTTGACAGGCTTATGGGAGCTCCCTTATGGGTAACTAACTGCGTTTCTCTTGCTTCTTTTAAGATTCTTTGCTTTAAATTTTGCCATTTTAATTATGATGGTCTTGGCATGGGCCTCTGAGTTCATCTTCTTTGAGACTCTGAACTTTCTGAACTTATATGTCTATTTCCTTCACCAGGTTAGGGTAGTTTTCAGTCATTATTTCTTCAAAAAGTTCTCAATCCCTTGCTCTCTCTCTTCTCTTTCTAGTACCCGTATGATGCAAATGTTGCTACGCTTGATGTGTCCCAGAGGTCTTTTAAACTATCCTCATTTTTTTCATTATTTTTTTCTTTTTGCTGTTCTGATTTGCGTTTTTCTGCTACCTTCTCTTCCAAATCACTGACTTAATTTTCTGCTTCATTTAATCTGCTGTTGATTCCTTCCAGTGTATTCTTCATTTCAGTTATTGTAGTCCTCCTGGTTCTGTTTTATGATTTCTATGTTCTTTTTTTTTATTACATTCATTGGGGTGGCATTGGTTAATAAGGTTATATAGGTTTCAAGTGTACAATTCTATAACACATCATCTATATATTGCATTGTATATTCATCATGCAGTTAAATCTCCTTCCATCACCATATATTTGACCCCTTTTGCCCCCTTTTCCCTTCCCCCTACTCCCTTTGAAAGCTTACTATCTTTTTGTTGAAGATCTCACTAAGTTCCTTGAGCATCGTTATAATTAGTGTCTTAAACTCTGTATATGATAGATTGCTTATCTCCATTTTGTGTAGTTCTTTTTCTGGAGTTTTCTCTCTTTTTTCTTTTGTTTTTCATTTAGACCATGTTTCTTTGTCTCCTCATTTTGCTGCCCTCTGTGTTGCTTTCTATGTATTAGGTAGCTCTGCTATGTCTTTCTATCTTGGCATAGTGTCCTTATATAGTAGATGGCCTGTGGGGCCCAGTGGCACAGTCTCCACGATCACTTGAGTTTGGCGCTCCAGCAGTATCCCTTGTGTGGGTTGTGCTTTTCCTCCTGTTGTTGAGCCTTGATTGCTGTTTGCATGTCAGTGGGTGAAGTTGGTCCTTAGGCCGACTGAATGTGTATATTGGCCACCCCATAGCATATAAGCTGCTGTGTGTGGGCTGACCCCATGGAGCATGTTTGCCCCTGTGGGCTCTCATACATGCTCTTGTGGGTGTGCCTCTTGTGGAGCTAATCACATGGTGCTCTGTTTTGGTCTGCAGCTGGCCACTTGGTGTGTTGGTTCTGGTGCCTCTTAGGAGAGGCTGTATTGCAGTCCAAGTTCAGCCACTGCCTGTGACCAGCCCAGCTTTACTGGTAGGAGCTACAAACTGATCTGCAGTTGGTAGCTACCTGTGCTGGGCCTGGAAGTGTGTGGAAGAGGCCATGCTGTGAACTGAATCTAGCTGCCACCAATACCCAGCCTGGCATCGCTCAGCAATAGGGCACCTAAGACTTGCCACAGCCTGCCAGCTGCCAATCAGTCTCAGCCGCTGAAAGAGCTTCATGTGACATAAGTTGAATGATGTGGGTTCTCAGGGAGTCACTGGGGTCAGGCAAGTGGTGTTCACTGGTTTAATGCGGATTCAGATGTGGCTACATGGGAGGAGGGCTCAATACAGGAAAAAATGGCAGCTGTTGCTCTAGCTCATACCCTGCAGACACACTACTAAGCTTCTTCTTGTATGTCTCTGGGACCCACCAAGTCGCTGGCCCTCTGCTGGAGCATAGAGCGAGCACCTGCGAGCAAGTGAGTCTATGCGTAAGCCTTTTAAGAGGACAGGTGGGTTTCCATCAGCAGTCCATCTCACCCCGATGGACAGAATCCCCACTGTTTTTAGCAGCCAGAATATGTGGGGACTCTTCTTCCTGGCACTGGTGCTCTGGGCTGGGGAGCCCAGTGTGGGTCTGGGACCCCTCACTTCTCACAGATATCCCTCTCAATTCTCAACCACCACACATGGGTGTGTGCCAGCCAGTTTCTCATGTCTTCTCTTTCTACCAGTCCAGATGTGGCTTTCTCTTTATATCCTTAGTTATAGGTCTTGTGTTCAGCTAGTCTTCAGATGGTTCTCTAGATTGATTGTTCTATAACTTAGTTACAATTTTGATGTGATCATGGGAAAAGGCCAGCACAGCATCCACTCACTCCACCATCTTGACTGAAACTCCCTAAAATACACTCTTATGACCCAGGAAATTCCAAGGGATTTAGGAGTTTTGTGTCAAGAACTAGAGTCAAATATCAAGTACAACAAAATGTGCTCCTTGTGTTCTTATCACTTAGAAAATTACAAGAAACCAGGGACTGAAGCATATATGTGTGTGTGTGTGTGTGTGTGTGTGTGTGTGTGTATGTATGTATATATGTATATGTATGTATGTATATATTCCTATTATTTCACACCCATACTTTGAAAACATGCTGAGCGTGCCAATAATAATCACCTTCCCAAAGGGATCCACATACAAATTTATGTATGTATAAAATGTGTAGTAAGATTTTTTTTCTCCTGTGTAACTGGGGTAAAAATTCCACCCCAGCTACTTTTTTCCCCCCTTAATGGTACCTCCACTTGTAATCTTTTTTCCATTCAGACAACTATGTTCTGCATAATTTATGATATATCTTATTTTACCTTCCTTTTTTTTTTGTAAGAAGTAATTGTCTGAGATTAATATCTATTTTCCTTGCTTTGCATATATCTTTATTGTAGCCTTGGCAACATATGCATTACACAGCATATGATGCTGTACTTTGTATTAAAGAATGTTGACTTATAAGGAGAAAAGTGCTGTGGAATGAAATATGTTTAAACATGGGGTTAAACATGCATAAAGAACACTGAGATCTTTCCTAGCCTTTTAGGTTAATGGATGCTTCTAGTATTTATGTCTATTTCCTCAGTATTTTCTAACTACACTTCAGTCACATTCACTGGAAGACATGAAATGCATTTAGGAACTGAGCAAGTTAGTAGACATGAATGAAAAAAAAAAGAATAATTTACCATATGATCTCACTTATATGTAGAATCTAAAGAATAAAATAAATAAACAAACAAAACAGAAACAGACTTACAGATATAGAGAACAGACTGATGGTTGCCAGAGGGGAGGGGCACTAAGGAGCTGGGTGAAAAAGGTGACGGGAGTAAGAAGTACAAATTGGAAGTTACAGAATAGTCATGGGGATATAAAGTAAAGCACAGGGAATGTAGTCAATAATGTTACCACAACTATGTATAGTGCCAGGTGGGTACTAGACTAAACAGGGGGAGCACTGCATAAATTATATAAATGTCTAATCACTATGCTGTACACCTGAAACTAATACAAAAAATATTGACTGTCAACTGTAAAATAAATAATTTAAAAAAGAATTTAATTACAAATTTTATATATGCAGTCAATCAATCCTATCTTCTTTTCCTAGGGATACAACTGGGTTTTTAGCGTCATGTGGTATTATACATGTGCATAACATTGAAGAAAGCACTTATTAGGTTATAGAAAATAATTTTTGCCTGTGAGACACTATTATAATGGGGCTCATTTTTGCACGTAAGTGAGCATATTGCAGGGCAAATTAGCCCCCAGAGATCTAACAGTTGTAAAGATCACTCATCTTATAGAATCTGGAGGAGGGAAAACATACTTGATGATAGGACTGTTCCTTCAAATGAGTATTAAAAAGTGATTATATCCCATAATTATATTAGACACCCATCTATGATACTATAATAATATATTTTATAACATTACTATACTTGAGCTATTTTGAGGGCAGAGCATGTGCTTTGGAGAGCAGCGGAGCACAATTAGGATTCCTACATAGTGTGGTGAACTTCCCAAGCCAACCATAAATCATAGTGCTGAGTCTGTCATGACCTTCTGATGTCCATGATTTAACTATAACAAAATAGCCAGGGGCTATCCAGCAATAACTAGGGCAAATTCCTTTTTTTTTCCTTCATTTTCTCATGAAATTGTTGAGAATGTGTCTGGAAGATGGCAGCCAGGGGTTCTGATTTCCTTGGCATGGGAATTTTGTTTTCATAAGAAACACAAAATCATAAGAGATATAAAAGAAACAGTTATTGGACTAGAAGTTATACATTTGCATGTGTAGGCTTGGACCTACTTTGCTTAGAGATTTTGTATAAACTAGTTCACCATGCATCCTAGTTTTTCTCTTGAGAGTCGAGTAGGAGTGAATAGTTGCACAAAGCCCTGTGCAGAAAGCTTTTTTTTCATAGATGGATCAGCAAAAAGGGGGTGATTTTGCCAAGCCCCTGTCTCTAACCTTATGCAAGTAAAGGGTGAATCAGAAAAGTCAATTTTCCCATCTTTAGAGTTAACTGTTCAGTGGGTTGGAAAGATCAATATGACTGTTCAAATGCTTCTGAAAAATAAAATCCATTTTAACTTTGTAGTGCCTTGACTTGGCAACACTAGCAAAGGTACAGTTAAAGGGGAAATTCTTTTCCCTTTGCCTTTCTAAAATTCGGTCATCGATCTCAAAAAGAATTGTAGGAAATTGAGATTTAAAAATCAATCTATGAATTAAGTAAACCAAAGAATGTCACACAGAGAAAAAGGTCAAGCTCAGCTGCAGCAAAAACCAATTTAAAACTTTGAAAAGCATGAAATATAAGGCAAACAGCCAAATCACCAAACGTGTATTGATTTTTAGTGTGTGCATCTGAAGTAGATAAGCCTTCATCACTGGTATGATTATGCTTTTGTCATTTTAAAGTGCTTTTGCCTTACTTTCAGGGTGTAATCCTTTTTAAAAAAATTTAAATGAGAGTCGCAGACAGGGTATTAATTCTTAGACTAAGCGGGCTGGATGAACGTAGGCTAAGTACTAATTATGGTGGTGACTGCAGGTCAACTTTTTGATCACTCCTGGAAAAACAATACTAAAATCATCTCAGAGACATCTCTGAGCCTCCATTTTAGAACAGAAGTGGCCATAAAGTAAATTACTTAAGTAATATATCTTGGTATCACATCATTAAAAATGTGTTTTTTTAGCTCTTCTGCCTGAGCGTAATCCAAAGCTCAGGTTTCCTCTCAGTGAAAGCAGAGCACAGCTATTGCTTGCGACTCCAAAAATAGCACTCCCTGCACTGACAGTTAGGTCACGGCCAGGACAGCACTCTCAGCCAGCATTTCCTGAGGATATGAAGCCTTAATTGCCTGAGGGGTCCATTGTAGGTGATAAATTAACCTCTCTTATGCATTTGGAATGCCACTAGTCCTCTACCAACCTTGAGAGAATTGAGAAGATAATCACCTAACATCATATTCTGAAGGGCTTAATTCTCTAATGGAATCCCTATTGAGAGAGGAGGCTGTGCCAGGTGTAACTTCATTTGGCATCATCCTTTGCATTTTTACAAAAGAAGAGTCCAGCACAGGTGAACTTGCATATCAGTGAAAACCCAGAACAAGCCTTTTTTCTTAATCCTCGGAAAGGACCTGCCTGTCTCCTGGGCCCTGCCAAGAATGTTCAGATTCTAGGTCTCCAAGCACGCAAGTGGGCAAAGGAGCTGCCTGGTGTTTCCAGGTTGGAAATAGTGCATCACTGAGTGAGCACAGATATCTTGTCTCCCTAACTCAGCAAGCTGGCTATTAATGCTGTGAGGACACGTATCTCTTACATTTCCTTCTTCAGTACACCTTCCCTTCTGGCTTTGACTGTTTTCTGTATCTGAAACCTCCCTGATAGTGGCTGGACTCAGAGAGCTTAACCTCATGTTTATAGCTCTCACCAGGCTAAGGGAACACAAAGGACCAAAATTAAATAAAACAGCATGAGCTCAAAAGAACCTGGTCCTTGTTATCTTAACTAATTTTTACTTTACCACCCAATGCTTGATCTTTTGAAATCAGGATTCAGCTCCACTTAATAAGACCCATGCTCAGTGAGTTCAGGGCAATATTCATTCGTAGTTTTTGGGAGACTCGTACACTTATATATCATTTGATACTCATTGATCATGAGGGTTAAGTAATATCATCTCCATTTAATGAATAAAGACACAGAGACTGAAAATGGATGACTTCCCCAAGATCATTTAAACAATATGCCACCTAGCTGAGTCTTAAACTTGGCCTCATTTCATTATTTCACACTTGGACTGACCTGCAAAGCAGCGTGTATTGTCTCTAGACACTTTGCTAACTCTGGAGCTCTATATGTTCAAATAAATTGCAGAAGACAGTGCTGCCTGACTTTCTGCTTTCCACTGTTCCTGACATTGTTTCCACACTGTGCTGAGTGTTGTTATGAAAATTTTGTAATGACACAAGACCTTGTAATAAGAACTTACAAATCATTCTCTAAGACTCTCTCTGTAGATTCTTACAGTAGAAATAATCAATGGATGACGATGTCTTTCACTGAATGATGAAACATGGCATCCATATTTCCATGTTTACTTATATTAGATTGATTTGTATACTGCTATCCATCTAATTCTCTAGCCAAAAATATAACAGATGTAAGCTTGATGATATGAGAACTTTTTAATTAGGCTGAGAGGAAGAAAGGAGGGAATAAAATAAATTCAGGTTTTGATTGCCTTTCTTGCTATTCAAGAGTGAATGTTCACCTTCAGTGCAGTTATATTTCTGACATTCCTGGTCACAAACGTGGGTGTTTATGAATATGTGGATGGATGGGCTTAAGTTCCTTTTATAGTTTGCAGGTAACTCCATGATGAAAGCAAGTTATAAGTTAGATAACTTTTCGAAGTAACAGCTGTAGTTAATCCAATGTCTCCTGATTTAAATCCTATCTTTTTTTTGTAGCCATTTATATCTCTGTCATTCACAGATTTATCCAAATCTTTTTGAAGCCATTCAAATTTTCTGTAATTGGGTGATGGATTTAATGACTCTGATAATTTTGACATAAGTTTTTTTCTAAGAGCTCAAAAATATTTCACAGGTGACCCTCTTGTGAGCAGTAGGTATGAATGGTCTTAAACTATAATAGAAGATTTAAAAGTGTAATGATTCCTGAGAGCATAGGTACCTAGGAAATAGTACTGACCAAATTTCTCCTGAGGGATAAATCTGAGAGATGAAAAATCATTAGCTGAAAGGGAAAAAATGAAGGGCAGTCATGGAAAGCTGATATGAGCTCCTTTCATTTAAAAAGTTCCCAAAAATGAAATTTGCAGCTTTGTACAGTATTCATAGAGTCATGAGAATGTTCTAGGCCTTCAGCAAATATGGCTTACTCTGAATCACAAAAACACCATGATGAGAGAGCTTTCTTTCTGCCAATTGGTAACCCTGTTGGTCTCAATTTATGGGGATGTCAGGGATGCTATTAGTCTATCGCACAAGTTTGTTCTTTGTCTTTGGTTTTCAGTGTAGGAGGGCGAAAGAAGTATAACATGTATTCCTCTTGTGCCAAGTTGAAGGTGTTTTTGAGATAGGGAGAGAGTTTATTTCACCTGTGACTGGAAATGTGTCTGTGGTATCCCATGGCCTGCAATCTTTATTATTATTAAGTAAGTTGGGCATTACAGAGGGAGGTACTCTATACAAAACTACGAGAAAGACTGTGCTTACTTATCATGGAATTTATAGATTTATGTACCACGAATATGATAAACAAAGTGTTAGTCTAGTCACTACCTTTTGAAACTCTAAGATGATGCTGTGTCTTTTAAACTTGAGTGAGGCAAATAATAAATAATAGGAACTATGACTTCAGGTAGCAGGGAATTTACATACAGAATTTATTCCCCAAGCAGCTAGGAAGCTCCAACGGCTTCAAAAAGATTGGATCTATTTATGAACAACAAATACCTAAATGGCAACAAAGAAAAGCTAAGATTTAAATTAAAGGACTGAAACAGAGTAATTCTTACATTCCTGTGCTATTGTGAAGCTATTATACCCTGTGACAGTCCTGTAAGGCCCCTTTCCTTTAGTGAGACTGTGTGAAAATGGTGTGTTCAGTAGACAGCGCCTTGGGATCTCCTGTTGGCCCTTCCTGCTAAATCTCAGAAGATTAGTAAACCCAGGGCATATTCTGAATTCTCTGCTTTTCTCTCTCACGCAAATCAATGGATGCTTTTAGATATTTTCTTTTCTAAGAATTCATTGACAATCTTACTTTAAGAGAATGACTCCTCTATCTTTGCTAAACCCTGGAGGTTGTTGAATTTCAAGTTAATTCTAGAAGCTAAAATAAGAGAAGAGCTCATCTGAAGTCATGCACCTGCATCAATGAGAAAGTTCACAAGAAGACTTTTCATTTATCAGGAATTCTGGTGTCTCCCAAAAGGGGGCTGATGACAAGACAGTTGATTCTGTCTACCAGGGTTATAATGAGGTATGACTAATTTTAAAAGAGTGTAAATGATTTAGTTCATTAGCTCCAGATTTAAAAGATGGCGGGAGGAAAAGGTAATTTCTAAGCAGACCAGTTTAGTTGCTGAAGACCACTGGCAATTGATCAGTGTTCACATACAGTATATTATAACAGGCAGTTGGGGTATTTGACCCCAAAATGTGTGGCAACAAATGTTTGAATAAATGACTTAAAGTATAAGACTTTAATCCTATTCAAGTGAGAATTCTCAA
>NW_017731463.1:1633012-1653499 GCF_001890085.2 Hipposideros armiger | reverse complement strand
AAAATTGAGGCTCTCTGGACCAATTCCTCGTCGTCCATGCACCAGATAGTAAAATAGCAAAGATCTCATCATCAAAACATTTAGAGTCTAAAGGCAATGACAAATAGGTATAGAATTAACTTATACATTGTCATGTAAAGGAATGTAGGAGTAAATATAAAAAAATTGCAAATAAAGTTCAAAAGTAGCTATGATTATATTTAGTTGGGATGAGAGAAACTGGGGAAGTGATCAGGAAAGACTCTGGTAAGAAAGTAAACTTTAAAATGATCCTGAAAGTATAGCTGGATTTTCCCAGACAGTTGGAAAAGGGAAGGACACAACTGGCAGAAGGAATAGTATGTGAGAAGGTGAAGCAGTGAGCGATTGCTGAGCGTGTTTGCAGCATGAGGTATAGTGCTGAGAGTGGCAAATTAGAAGGCTGGAGTGACTGGTCTGCAAGGATCTCACTGTGGTGAAATTTGAACGGTCGTTTAACTTATAGAGACTTCAGGGGGTTGTCAGATCAATCAAAATCTAAACACAAGGTGAACTATTCAGGCTTGTTCCTGAGTTGATGCTGGGATTCTTCAATTGAGTGGGTTGTTGTGGGTGCCAACAGAAGACATTTGATGTGGATGCAAATAGGGCTCCATTACAGAGAGAGTATCAAGCGGGCTCTACATGAGCTAAGTTGAAGACAAAGGTGGAAATGGGTTCAAGAATCACTAAAGAGGCAGCTTTCAAAGAGGTTAAATTAGGATGTGGGGGCAGAAGGAGAAAGATGCTAGGGAAGAGTCTTGCGCATTCCCAATTTAGGAAGCTAAAGATAAAGCAACTGATTTAGGTGTTGGTGTGTTCTGCAGCCTCCCTCCCTTTTCCTCTTGATCCTGCCCACCATCTAGGCTCAGCATATTCGTATTGTCCCTTGAACGCTTCCCCCAGTATTTTAGGAGGCACTGACAACGGTCCCACTTGAACTCTGATATTAGCCATTAGGCTCCTTTTGAAAGTTAAACAAGTGACACCCAAGAGGAACAAAATACCCTGAAAATCTGTTTCTTTGTCATATATGTTTAACTCCCTTGACATTTTCTACTTTATGGGCAAATACTACCGTGGCCAAAAATTACACGTCAGTTAGCCAAGTGGCTTATTTGATCATGATATTTCCTTATTCTTCTCTTATACCTGTGAAAATTCCTCCAGTTTGCTTGTCTGTCCCATAGTTCTTTTCTGCATCACTTTTTGTCCTCCTTTGGCTTTCTCTCATTATTTGGCAGCTTCNACACACACACACACACACACACTGCTTCTCCTACATTTTTTTCTGTTATACAACTCTATTCTTCTGTCTTTCAATAGGTTTTTCATATTAAATAAAGCTATGGTGAACACCATTGTTTTGTCTGTCGCCACCCCTTCCATTGGCCCCTCCCTATTCTCCCAGCTTTTATAAAGCAGAGTTTTGGCCCCAAATCCAGGTGTAGGAATGAGAGGGAGAAGCAATTTCTCTTTAGGTTCCTTAACTATAAACTATAAAGATCAGAGGGTAAAGACAGCCATGTTTCCTGCTCTGTGCTTCGGAGAACTAAGAGAAGCTCGGGGCCTGGAAGAAAACGAAGGCAGACACAAGGAGAGGAGCCAAGATGGAGGGCACAGAGCATGCCCTGAAGGGCAGCTGGGCCACGCATATTCTGATCTTTGGGTTACGTAAAACATCCCACAATGCTGTCAGCATATTTCCTTGTTTGTGACAATTTAAGTCGGGATTCTGTCACTTGTAACCTAAGTAAGTCCTAACAAATACAAAGAGCATAGTTTTTTATTTATCTATTTATTTAAAGTAGAAGTGATATTCCTTGAGATGGAGGAGAGATGTGCTTTATTTAAAAACAGATGAAACTAACATCCATAAATTAGAAAAAACTCTTCTGCTTTACTTCTCTAAAATTACAAAAGGATAAAATCCCTAGTTTCCAAATTTTGAAAAAATAAATCTATATTCAAGATGAAGTAGGACAGATTTGCATGTACCTAGATTTTGCAAGTTTGTGTTTTTTTGTCATAAGCACTTTAGTGATATAGTTCTCACTTAAAATGATGGTTACATACAATAATTTGAAAGTATGTGCATGTAGGAAAAAAAATTATCCAATATGCCCTTACAGTCTGTCATTTATATTTCTAAATGCCTGTGTGTAAAGGTGGATTAAAATAAGAAGTCAGAAAACTTTCTTTGAACTTTTGATTTATTCATTTCTTTTTAAGAACTACAGAGTACAAAATGTAATGAACTTACTTCATACAAATGTTTCACTTACAGTCAGGGTGTCTCTGTAAAGTTATTGGGTTAATGAAATCAATATTACTGATATTATGATAAAAGTTCTGGCAAATATAGCTACTAGTAAATTTAATTAAACTCCCATCATTGTTTAGAACATTAGGGAACTAGAAAGGTTTCAAGGCAGTGATTTTCTTTTCATCAGTATGTGGGAGTTCCCTGTCTGGTGCGCCCCTCTTGAATAATTCGTAACTCTTCTCAAAGACAGACCTGTATAATATGCTCTTTCATTCTGCCAAGTGTTTGGGTTGAGACTGTTTAACCTGAGCATGTTTGAAATACGTCACACACATTGAAGTTAACATCTAAACTAGTTCACTGAAAGGCTAATTATGAATTCCTGGAAAAAGAGCCCCTTTCATCTTGAGAGCTTACACATGAACATGAACTTGAGTGTCACATCTACAAGCAGGAACAGCCTCATAAACAGTCACTGATTTATCCTCATGTTTTGAAGGAAGAAATTCCTCTAATAAACATGAGGGAGATTCTCTGTATCAAATGAAACAGAAATAATAAGAATGTTTTAGCTTATGATACATTAAGCTCTTCTTGTCCACTGTTTTTTGACTCAGCCTGTTAGTTTTCATCAAATGTTAGATAAAAAGAAAAATAAAATATTTCAAACATCTGAAGATGAAATCTTAAATCAATTTAACTTGGAGTTTTGCTTTGAGTCTCTCAGAAAATAAAATATGTGCCATAAATTAAAATTCAATGTCTCCCCATTTTTGTTTGTTTGTTTTGGGCTTCCTTTATGGGCCAGTACTTGATTTATTAGCAATACAAGAATGGGTAAGATGAGATTTCTTTCCTCTAGAAGTTCACATCTAAGGGAAACAGATAGTTATAAGATTGTAACAGTGGGCTGGCTGAGTGGCTCAGTTGGTTAAGAGCTCGCTCAAGAGTTTGAGCTCTGAGTAACAGCGGTTCAAGTCCTGGCCCGAGCTGAGCAGCCACTGAGCTGCCAACAGGTGGCAGGATGGCTCAGCTGAAAAAAAAAAAAAGATAGTAACAGTAACTGAAATGTGAAGGGTATAAAAAAGGTATACCTCCATAATAGAGGTATAAAAATTTTTGAGCTAGTTGAGTCATAGATATTCTCAAAACTGCTTTGCAAAAAATAATTGTTTTACTCTTTTCACACACAGAGAATTGATTTTCAGAGAAAACAGGTTACTTTTGCAAAAAGTATTTAATCTCAGTTCAATTCTATTTTTTGATCCTCTAATAAACTTTAAGAGGCAAATTCATCAAAAATACATGAGAGGAGACATTTTCATTATGTCAAAAATGGATGCAATCTCATTTCTCCCTGTCTTCTAAATATTATTTTTTTCATAGTTTGTATAGTTCTTACTTATATGCAAAAATCATTCTTCCTGATATTTCTTCTAATCAAATCCCCTGACTTTCAGAGGACAACACAAACCCAGTCTTCCATAAGAAATCTAAGAGAGAGCTTGTACATAAATATCTCTGTCTATTATGTGATTGAAAATTTATTGCTTCTAATAAATACTTGGCATTTGCCCACATGTGTCTTTGTCAACTGGATTATAAAAGATTGAAAGCGCCTGTGGCTTTCTAGTACAGTGATGAGGGAAGAAAGTTATATTGATTATGATAATGATGATGACAATGATGAGAGAATTATGGTAAACATTTAATTAGCATTGTTTCATTCATCATTGCCTGTAATATGTACTTATTATTATTATTAATTTCATCTTACAGATAAAAAAATAACTGAGTCTTAGAGTTATAAAGTAGCTTATCTGTTTCACTCTACTATTTGCATTGAAATTAAAATGTGCTCCCAGTTGGAAGCAAATACATTTGTAAAAGGTCCTGTTGAATTTTATAGGTTCATCTATTTTTCTGATAGGGAATAGTCTCTTTCAGCTAAGTTATAAGACTTATCCAGTTCTGACACCGATGATTTTTTCCAGACTTCAGTAATTTTTTAGCTAGGAGAAATAGTACAGATCATCTGCTTCTTATTCAAAGGGTAAAGAAAATAAGACTCACAGAAAGCCTCAGTTACTTGAGGCATATCCATCTCTCCTGTTCATAATCCTATGTCCTGTTATCCCAGTCTCAGCTTCCTCATCCTCAAAAAAAGGGGTATGAGAGGTAATCACACTCTAACCCTTTATAACTCAATGGCATCCTTATGAAGATAGATGACAGATGGGTAGATAGATGATAGATAATAGATGATAGACAAATAGATGATAAATAAAAGACAGCTGATAGATAATAGATAAATAGATGATAGATAATAGATGACAGGTAGATATTGTAGATAGATGATAGATAGATAGATAGATAGATAGATAGATAGATAGATAGATAGATAGATCTTCTTTTGGGATGCTTAAGATATCTGAGCCTTTGGCCTTAAATTGTCCCAAAGAGTTTTAACGTGTATCAGAGTTACTTTTTCTAGTTTCTCATTCTTTGCTGTCTAGTTTTCTCTATTATTATAGTTTGTCTGCTTGTAGAATTCTCCTTCTCATCCAGCTATTGCTCATAATGAGAAAGCAGATGACAAGCATGTTAAACGCATGCTTAATACCAAAATAGAGCCTGAGTGAATGCTTAAGGGAACATTGGTAAATAACATAGTTGTATTTTTTTATGTGGCTTTTGTGACTGATTTTAGCTTCTAAAAATGAGGTGTTATTTTTGCCTTTGTCTTTGCTTTTGTTTTTTGTTTTGTTTTGCTCATTCTAGGCCATGGTAAATTTCATGAATAAATCACATCTGAATAAAGATAAAATCAGTTGAACACATTCCCAGGATCACATTTCCAGCCTAGAACTGAAATCCTATTTTTATATGGGGTTTAAAACTTTTCTGTTGTGAAACTGATGGCTCTGAAAAATTGAAGATTTTTAAAAACAAACCACAAAGGTCACTTTCAATTCCCAGATTTCTAATCTCACTCCTTTGTGATCCAATGAACTGAGAGGTGGTATGACTTTGCAGAGAAAACACCTCTACTCATCATGGTGCACCCCAATTCAGCCCCCAACCAAAAGTGACTGTTGCCACATCCTGGGGTGCAGAGGTGATTAAGTGGGAGTCAGAGAGGTTCCCATGTCTGTCTAATCCAGCCTGGTTTAAGCCATTAAGCTGATAATACCAGGGTTTGTGGGCTGATACTGGACAAGGGAAAGCAGCTTATTCGTCATTTCTGAACATTGTGTCAGGTAAATGAAGAGCAAACAGTGACAAAATAAAAAGCCATAATGATGTACCTTTTTAAATGTATCTATAGTTAAATGAGATCTTTATTATATGAAAAGAACTAGGTATCTGGTGATTGTTGGGGTCTTTCAGGGGCTTGATAAAACAACAACAAACAACTTTCTTTTCTTTCCTACTGAATTTTGAACCAATTGAGAATCACAACCAAAGAGTCAGGCAGATAGGGGGTCACAGTATCACCTTGATTGCTGATAAAGCTATTACTGAAGAGTGTTCACAAAGCTTCAATCCTGAAACCCAGTTCCCAACAGACTTGCTCACCCACTAGGGCAGCCTTGTTCATATCAGCAGCATTGGATGTGGGTTTCCCTGGGATGGGTCCTGCAGGCCAATTCCTCATTCCCAATTCTTCTACCTGATAAGTCAGCTTAGCTCCCCTGGAGTGGCGGTAAGAGGCAGAAGAATTAGGCTAACAGTGCTCTCTCCCCATGAAAAAGCAGCTTGAAGAACGGAGAATAAGCATCTCCAAGTGTCAGGGGTGTGCATGGACGTTTGAAGTTCAATACTCTTTGCCTATCTACATACTGCACTTTATGTATGTTGTTTATTTAACCTTAAAATAGTTTACCACATCTCAGTCTCAAGCCAATCTCATGAATGTTGTAAGGAGTTCTTATAAATATTATTATCACAATTTTACAAATGAGGAAACTAAGTCTTAGAGAGGGTACTTAACTTGCTCAGATAACATGAATGATAATGAGAAGGGCTTAGAGTCAAATGCGGACCTATCTTACTCTAAAACCCATCCTTCCCACATCCCCAGTTACTTCTCGTGCTAATAAATTTGATAGTACTCAATCAGGCAAATAAGATTTCTTAGTTGAAAACCATTCTGAAACTGCACTGATGGGAATTTGATAGGTAATTCATTGATATACGTTTTAGACTGTGATTTTTTAACTTCTTATTTGAAATAATCTTAGATTTATAGAAAAAGATGCAAAAATAGTACAGAAAATTCCCGTATGCCCTTTAACTCAATGTTAACATTGAGTTAATGTTACCTTAATATTAACATTGAGTTAATGTTACCTTAATGTTAACATTTTATGTAGTTATAGCATAATTATCAAAAACAGGAAGTTGACATTGGTATAACACTATTAACTAAATTATAAACCCAACTCAAATTTTGCCATTGTTTTCAATATTAACTGTGAATTTTTTGAAGACAGGAACTGTATTATATTTATTTTCATATCCATAGTGCCCAGTGGTGAGTCTGATCTAGAGTTAGTGATCAGTGATTGTTTGTGGAATGAGTAAATGAATGAATGGGTATTGAGTTTCATACTAAAACTTGTGTATGTTTGTGTGTATATGCATTCCACAGAGTTAGAAGCACATGAAGAGAGTCTGAGGCTATCATTTGAATGAATGTTATTCAGAATTGAGTTCGACAGTAGATTCTATAGCACATCCCTTTAAAACTACAAAAAATTTCAAAAGCAAAAGCAAATGTGCTAATTAGATTGAAAGAAAAATATATACAATGGAATTTGATAAATGGGCCGAAGGCTATGGTGTTACATTCATTTTTATGTGTGTATGTGTGTGTGTGTGTCTGTGTGCATGTGTATGTGTCTCTGTGTGTGTGTTTGTGTGTGTGTGTATGTGTGTGTGTGTGTGTCTGTGTGCATGTGTGTCTGTGTGTGTGTGTCTCTGTGTGTGTGCGCATCTCTGTATCTGTGTGTGTGTGTGTCTGTGTGCCTGTGTGTGTGTGTGTATTTCATATCACACTTCAGTAAATGTCTGGAGAAGAGAAGCAGCAGTTGCTAGCCATCAGTCTTGTATTGCTAAGCAGGTTTTAGAAGCTTATCCTAAACCAAAACATAGACACTCTCTTGCTTGAAGAGAAAATCCAAACAGATGTTTTTAGGGTTTCTATTTTCTTTCTTGAACTTATTGATAAGTTCAGTAGAGATAATAATATTAATGAAGTATGAATTTTGCTGTGACAATGATTTCTGACACTTCAGAAATAAGCACTGTTTTAGCTCAAACTTTATAATCAAAGAATGTAAAACTAGAAGAAAGGTATTATTATTATTATTATTATTATTATTATTATTATTAAATTGGGGAATTGGGGGATGGGAACAGCACTGGGGAATTGGGGGAAGGGGAACAGACAAGTTGCTGTCGTTTTGTTCTTCAGTCTAGTTGTGGAGGACGTCGCTTCACTGGCCCAAGTTGGCACCATCATTGCGCTCTTCTCTGGAGAGGTAGATCAGTCTCCAGCTTCTGGACGGCCGCTCACGGCAGCTGCTGGCTGCTCACGCTGGCTGCTGGCTACACACAGTAGCCCATGGCAACCCACTGCAGCAGGGGCTACAGCCTACGCTGTCTCCAGCGACTCATGGCAGCCCAGCTCCAAGTTGAGCTGTTGTTCAGCATCTTAGCTGTGGAGGGCAATGTCACTGGCCCTCATATGTGGGATCCGAACTGGGGTCCTCTAGCGTCCCAAGCCAGCTCTTAACCAACGCGCCACTCGGCTGGCCCAAGAAAGGTATTAATGAAAGCACAAAGTTTATGTTAGTAACTTACTGGACCCCAAAATGGCCACTTTTCTTGCTGTTTTCTCCATCTTCTTTTAACCAAACTGAACATATTAATGTGACAAAGTCTAGCAAGGCAAAAATATGACATTATTCTTAGTTGGGCAAAACTGGTATACACAATTGTTATGAGAACTGATTTTTCTCAAAAGTTCAACGTTTGAAAGGTTTTAATTATGTTGTTGTTATTTAGATGGAAGACGTCATAGCACGCATGCAAGATGAAAAAAATGGAATTCCTATTCGTACTGTCAAAAGCTTTCTCTCCAAGATACCTAGCGTCTTCTCTGGTAAGTTTGCATTCAGTATAGCTCTATTTTGTCCAGCGTTTTTCGTAGAACTATTTAAAATTTATTCTAACTGTTCACCATGAAACCCTCTAACTCATTCTTCAATAACTACTTATAAAATGCCTATGCCTAATTCAACATCATGTTGGACACTTGACATGATAGTAAAACAAAGCAAAAAAGCAAAAATCTTGACCCAACTCTCAACTAGTTTCAAAGACATAATGAACAAAATGTGAAACAACAGAAAACAATATGAAAATAAAAATGTATGAAGCAATGTCATGTAGACAATATATAGAAGTTAGGAGGGTGAAAAGAATCAATGAGGAGTCAGAAAAAGGTTCCTGAAAAATCTGTGATGAGCTGAGTTTGAAAAAGGAGGGGTCATATCAGCTTCAAGATCATTACCGCCATCAGCTGTGAGTGCAGAACTGGGAGTAACCAAACTGCAGAAAACAGGGTAGATAGACAGGGACGAATACAGTTGAGTTAGATTATGAGGGTCTTTGATAGCCAACCAAAAGAATCTAATTCTGATACATGGGGGACTATGGAGACATTTAAAACTTTTTACAGAGAATGTTATGATGAAAGTGTTCAGGCTAAACTGGTATTCAAGGAAGGCCATTGTCTCTGCCATAGATATAAGGCTCTTGCAGGAATAGTTTGCATGCCAAGATTCTGATATGTGGTAGGAAGGAATAGAGAGGAAAAAGCATGAGGATTTGTGCATGACTGCATATGAAGATGAAAGAGGATATGACACAACAGTTTTTGGTGTTTATTTTTTAATTGGGTGACTGTAAGATAAAGGAATCGTTATTAGATATAGGAAAAGCCCACAAGCTTGATTGGCAGTGACTAGAGAAGCCCAAGAGGGAATGAATGCATAATAAGTTAGAAAGCTGTTCCTGGGCTCCATGAGGCAGTGAAGGGCCATGCTGGGGACTCAGGGATGCTGGGGCCTGGGCTAGCAAGGCTAAGAGAAGAGGTGAGGAAAGACAAACCAAAGCCTCGTCAGCAAGTGACAAGTGACGGGAGTAAGGAGCCTGGTGCCGAGCACATGGAGGGGCTGTGGGTGACAGGATTCATGAACAGAGTGGCGATGCTTCCTCATGAACAAGGACCAGAAGAAAACCAGTGATCAGGGAGCCTTCCGCCTTGGTGAGAGGGTAATAATTAGGACCAGAGTACAAATAACCAGATCTTAGGGCCGGGAGGTGAGTTCTGTTTGTAGAGGTTAAAAATGTCAGCTGTGGTAGCAGAGCTGTTCAAACAATTTCACATTATAATCAGACCTTCAACCAAGAACCCGAATTCCTTGTCCTTACCTTCCAAAAGAAATAACGCTATGAGGTTTGGGTAGAATGACAAAGAAGCCTGCAGAGCAGGCAGAGACATGATTATTTACAGACTTTTTTTTTTTTACACCTTTTGCAAAGTTTCCATCAAGGATATTTACTTCCTGTTCTCTGAATTGCTTATGACAGCATCCATGAAATGCATTTGTCCTATAATAGAATACTAAGAAACTTTTGTCTTTGAAGATAAACTTGACTTTTTCCTTTTTAAAAACAATTAGATATGTGCAACCTGTATTTTCCTTTTCCTGTTTTCTCTAGTTTCTAGGAAGTTCAGTGCTAAATTTAACATTTCATTTGTATTTTCTCACCTGACTCATCCCTGACATATGTACCTTCCTTTTTCTTCTACTTGGTTTTTTTTTGTCTGTCTTTTATTGCTGTTGTTGTTTTAATTTGGTGTGTAGGAGGAGGGGAGAGGAGAGAGAGAGAGAGAGAGGGAGAGAGAGAGAGACAGAGAGAGAGAGAAAAGGAGGGAGGGAGAGAGAGGAAAGATAATAGTATAAATTGCTTCAAGTCATGTTTTGGAGTAGATAAGGAATAAATCTGGAAGAATCTGAGAAGTGTCTGCTGTGTGTTAAGGGGTCATTTTCCCCAGGAACCTCACCTTTCAAGGGGAGCTATAGCTTGCCTTTGAACTGAAGCTCTCCATCACAATATAAAATGAAAGATGAAGTTCAAACATTACTGCATGAGATTTTCATAAAAGTGTTCGTGCAGTTTTTATGCAATCATATCCTCGAATTGGAAAAACATAACTATAAGGCTAAAAATATAATATTTGCAGATTTTGCTGAAGATTTTCTCTGAATGAAACAAACCTACAAGTCTTATTCCTACATAAGCACTGTTGCTCTAGAATTCATATCCTGTATCTTACAATGTTTATTCATCTTTCATCTGAAAACCTTTGGTAAAGCACACTAAGACACTTTTGTATCAGTTGAAAATCCTTTGTATTTAAGCCCTAAATGGAAGCAGAATACAGATCCAAGTTCAGATGGAACACACAAGTTTATGAATAAAAGAGAAAATATTTATTTTCCATTTTTCATGGCATTTGATCAATCTCTGATATTATTTTACAACTATAACATTTATCTTAGCTACATGCTTATTTGAATGAATTAAAACTGATAACAGAGGTTTTCAGTTGCTTAACAAGATGTTAAAATGGGGGGGGCATTGGTGATTTATTTCTAGAAAATACATTGCAATAACATTGAATATTATTTGGATATAGATTTTTTTATTCACAATCATGGATGCTGTAAAGGGTTTAAGCATATAAACCCAAAATAAATAGGCTTTAAATCCTGATTAGAGAAAAAAAAATTGCTTCTTCAATATTTAATGTTTCAAGAGTTTGGAATCAGTCATTGGAATTTTCTTTTTAATAACAGATGTATTTTTAAAAAGGGTTTGTTATTTTTATTTTATATATTAAAATAACATTGCTTATATATAACAATTAGAATAACAATTGTGTATTATATATGACATCTTTTTTTACTTTGGAGGAAAATATTAGTAATTTGGGAGCCTACTATGTAGTTATTGGCTTTTAAAATATTAGTTTTATTTCTTACAACACTGCAAGGTAATTATTGTTTATGTCTATTTTATAGAGAAGGAAATGGAGGGTCAGAGAGTTCAAAATTTTGGCTCAATGTTGCACAGCTCACTAATATTCAAACCAAATCGGTCCAATTCAAGATCACATTCCCTTTTCCCCACCACCATGGGTTGCCCCCCTAAGTGCTGTCTTTTGCATGTGCCTGTGTTGTTTCATTAGGACAGATGTATATTCAGAACCTGAAAGATTCTGAGTACCAGGGACACTTACATTTGTCTCCACCACCCCCGCCTGCCAAATGGAAGCTCTTCGGAGCACTTGTCAAAAGGACCTGAGCTTTTGTCCTGGTTTTACCTCCAAGGACTTGCATGGCCTTAGGAAGACAGCTATAGTTTCTTCACCTCCAAAATTTGGAGGTTAAACCTAATGACCTGTAAGATTCTTTTCCACATAAATTCTGTAATTCAGAGAACTCAGAAAGGGAAAGTGCAGAAAAAGGATTACTGGAAGAGAACACAATGGACCAGACTCTCCACATGACAGCTAGAGTGATAAAGCATCAGTGGAAATCTCACTGCCTTTTCTTTCCCTCGCCAATGCCATCCGCACCTATAACTTCAATTACAAACTTTGTGCCTCTTTCCAAATGTATACCTCCAGTCCAGATCTTTTCCCTGGACTCTAGTGTATTTAGTGTGTTCAACTCCTTATGCATTGTTTCCACTTGGATGTTCCAAAGGAACCTCAAACTCAACATGTCCAAAATAAAATACATAGTCTTTTCTCGGCCATTCCCTGTTTTCTGTCTCAGGAAAGATGGCACATGCCGGAAATGCTGGAGTCACCTTGACCGCTCTTTCTGTAGCCCTTTCTTCTCATGGCAATGTCTTCAAAAAATCTGATAATTTTTTTCTTCTGGGAGGCCATCACATCGTTTGGCTTTTGACCATCCCCTCCTGTATTGCTCTAGTCCACACTGTCATCTCCACTCAACTGAACTATTGCGTTGACTGCTGACTGGTCCTGCATCCACTCAGCACTTCACCCTCTCTTTCTCCACACTGGTACTTTCAAGTTGCAAATCTGATCCATGGAAATTATTTAGTCATTTTAGGATTAAGACTAAAATCTTCAGCAGGACTCCTAGGCAGCAATGTAGTTCAGTCCCTACCTGACTGTCCAGCCAGCCTCATCGCACGTACACAGAGGCCACTTTTCATGTCTGACACTTCACCTCTTGGCATGGGTGCTTTCCACCACCGTGCTGTTTCTCCGTGTCCCCTTTGCTCAGCTTAGACCTACTCACCTCGGGTCTGCCCCAACTTCCTTTCTTAAATACACTCATAAAACTGCATTTTTTTTTTGTGGCGTACTTTATTTCATTTTGTAGTTATAAACTCATTAGTCGTAGTATTTGATTAATGTCTGTCTTCCAGACAATACTACAAATTACAACAAAATTTCATATGCTCACTTTTGTAACCCCAGCACCCAAAACACAGTCTAACAGCAGGTGTTTATTAAATATTTGTTAGATGTGTAAATAATAATTATAATTTTAGAGGAAGTATTTGCATTCATATGGATTGTCAGAGTACTTATACTATTGTGATCATGTGGCTTTGTCAATGCACATAAATTATTTGGATTTTTAAATACTTTTTGTCAAAAAAATATTCTTGCCCTTTAAATTATGTTCAAGTAAAAAAAATTTCTCTGGAATTTAATGAAATTATCTTTATTCATAATATAAGTCACATGAACAAGAACATAAGCATTAATTCTTTTGTTCCCTTAGAGTGGGACATTAGAGCTGGCTATGTCAAAGTTTCTATAGATTCTTATATTTTTAATAATAGATGAGGTCTTTATTTATTTATTTATTTATCTTTTCCCTTCTACCTTCATTTCTTTTTCAATTACAGTTGACATTCAAAATTGTTTTGCATTAGTTTCAGGTGTACAAGATAGTGGTTAGACATTTATATAATTAAAGAAGTGATCCCTGTAACTTGTACCAGCCGGGCACCATACATAGTTGTTATAATATTATTGACTGTATTCTCTATGTTGTACATCTCCATGGCTATTTTGTAACTACTATTTGTACTTCCTAATCCCTTCACCTTTTGAACCCAGCCCCCCACACCCCTCCTATCTGGCAACCATCAGTTTTTTCTCTGTGTCTATGAGTCTCTTCCTGTTTATTTTGTTCTGAGGTACCATGTATAAGTGAAATCATATGGTATTTGTCTTTCTCTATCTGATTTATTTCACTTAGTGTGTTACTCTCTAAGTCCATCCATGTTGTCACAAATTGTAAAATTACATTCTTTTTTTGTGACCTAGTGATATTCTATTGTATATATATATACCACTTTTTCTTTATCCAGTTGTCTATCAGTGGGCACCTAGGTTGCTTTCGTATCTTGTAAATAATGAACATAGGGGTGCATATATCTTTTTCAGTTAGTGTTTTGGATTTCTTCAAATAAATTCCCAGAAGTGAAGTTGCTGGATCATACAGTTATTCTACTTTTAATTTTTGGAAGAACTTCCATACTGTTTTCCATAGTGACTGAACCGATTTGCAGTTACACCAAAACTGCACAAAGGTTCCCTTTTCTCCACATCTGTGCCAACACTTCTTGTTTGTTAATTTATTGATGATAGTCACTCTGACCGGTGTGAGGTGATATCTCACTGGGGTATTAATTGCGTATCTGTGACATTTAGTGATGTCGAGCATCTTTTCATATGTCTATTGGCTATCTGTGGAGAAATGTCTATTCAGGTCCTCAGCTCATTTTTAAGTTGGATTGTTTGTATTCTTGGTGTTAGGTTGTATGAATTCTTTATAAATTTTGGATATTCTTTATCATTACTAAATATCTTCTCCCAGTAAGTAGGTTGTTTTTGCATTTGGTTGATGATTTCCTTTGCTATGCAAAAAGTTTTTGGTTTGATTAGGTCCCATTTGTTTATTTTTTCTTTTGCTTCCCTTGCCCAAGGAGATATATCAGAAAAAACTATTACTTAGAGCAATGTCAGCAAATTTATTGGCTATGTATTCTTCTAGGAGTTTTATCATTTGTGGTCTTACATTTAAATCTTTAATCCATTTTGAGTTTGTTCTTGTATATGGTGTAAGAAATTTCATCTGTTTAGGTCTAGTTTCATTTATTTGCATGTTATCTGTCCATTTTTCCCAACACAATTTATTGAAAGACTGTCTTTACCCTATTGTTTATCCTTGCCTCCTTTGTTAGAGATTAATTGGCAATATAGGCATGGGTTTATTTCTGGGCTTTTTATTGTGTTCCATGATCTATTTGTCTGGTTTTATGCCAGTACCATGCTGTTTTGATTACTGTAACATTGTAGTATAGTTTGATAGCAGGTAGTGTGATACTTCCAACTTTGATCTTCTTTCTCAAGATTGATCTGGCTATTTGGAGTCTTTTGTGGTTCCATATAAATATTAGAATTATTTATTGTAGTTGTGTAAAAAAATGGCATTGCTGTTTTGATAGGGATTGCTTTTAAATCTATAGATTGCTTTGGATAAATGAACATTTTAACCATGTTAATTCTTCCTATCTGTGAGCATGGTACATGCTTCCATTTATTGATATCTTCAGTTTCTTTCTTCATTGTCTTATAATGTTCTGAGTACAGGTCTTTTACATCTTGGTAAAATTTATTCCTAGGTGTTTTTTTTTTCCTGATGCAATTGTGAATGGTATTGATTCCTTAATTTTTCTTTCTAATAGTTTGTTATTGGGGAAAAAAACTGCAACCAATTTATGAATGTTAATTTTGTAGTCTGCTACTTTACTAATTTCATTTATTAGTTATAATAGTTTCTGGTGGGATCTTAAGTGTATATGTATATATATTATATATGTATACATATATAATATATATACATATATAGATTATATACATGTATATATATGATATATATGTATATCTCATATATATATGATCATGTCATCTGCAAATAATGACAGTTTTACTTCTTTCTTTCCAATTTCGATGTCTTTTTCTTTTATATCTTTTTTTTGTCTGATTGCTGTGTCTAGGACTTCCAATACTATGTTGAATAAAAGTGGTGAAAGTAGACATTCGTGTATTCTTCCTGATCTTAAGAAAACACTTTTATAGCTTTTCCCTGTTGAATATGTTGTTAGATGTGAGTTTGTCTTATATGGCCTTTATTAGGTTGAGACATGTTTCCTCTATCCGTACTTTGCTGAGGGTTTTGTTTTGTTTTGTTTTTTTATCATAAATGGGTGCTGAATTTTGTCAGATGCTTTTTTCTGCGAGGTGATTATATGATTTTTATCCTTCATTTTGTTTACGTGGTGTATCATGTAAATTGATATACAGATATTGAACCAACCTTGCATCCCAGGAATAAATTTAACCTGATCATGGTGTATGATCTTTTTAATATTCTGCTAAATTCAGTTTGTTCATATTTTGTTGAGGAATTTTGCACCTACGTTCCTCAGGAATATTGGGCTATAATTTTCTTTCTTTATAGTGTCTTTGTCTGATATTGGGATCAGGATAATACTGCCCTTGTAAAAATGAGCTTTGGAACCTTCCATACTCTTGAATTTTTTGAGGTAGCTTGAGGATAGGAATGAATTCTTCTTTGAATGTTTTGTAAAATTCACCTGTGAAGACATCTGGTTGAGAACTTTTGTTTGTTTGGAGTTTTTTGATTACTGATTTGATTTCATTAGTAGTAATCAGTTAGTTCGTATTTTGTTTCCTCTTGATTCAGTCTTGGAAGATTGTATGTATCTAGGAATTTATCCATTTTTTCCCACATTGTCCAATTTGTTAACATATAATTGTTCATAGTATTTTTATGTAGTTTTTTGTATTTTCGTGTTTTCAGTAGTCATGTCTCCTTTGTCATTTCTGATTTTATTATTTGGCTCCTCTCTGTTTTTTCCTTGATGAGTCTGGCTAACTGCTTACTATTTTTTTCATCTTTTCAAAGAATCAGCTCTTGCTTTCATTGATCCTTTGTATTTTTTAAGACTATTTTGTTTATTTCTGCTCCAAACTTTATTATTTCCTTCCTTCTACTCACTTTGGACTTTGTTTGTTTTTCTTTTTCTAGTTCCTTTAGGTGTAAGGGTAGATTGTTTGAGATATTTCTTGTTTCTTGAGGTAGGCCTGTATTGCCATGAATTTCTCTCTTATGACTGCTTTCAATCTCTCCTATAGATTTTGGGTTGTGTTTTCATTTTCCTTTGTTTCAAGTTATCTTTGATTTCTTCCTTGACCTCATTGTTGACCCATTCATTGTTTAGTAGCACATTATTTAACCTCCACATGTTTGTGTGTTTTTCAGTTTGTTTGTTTTTTTTTGTTATTGATTTTTAGTTTAATACCATTGTGGTTGGAGAAGATGCTTGATATTATTTCAGTCTGCTTATATTTACTGAAACATGGCCTAAAATGTGGTCTTTCTTGGAAAATGTTTCATGTGTAATTGAAAATAATGTATATTCTGCTGCATGGAGGTAAAATATTCTAAAATATTAGTTAAATCCATGTGGTCTATCTAGTGTGTCATATATGTCCACTGTTTCTTGATTTTCTGTCTGGAGGATCTATCCATTGATAACAATAAGGTATTAAAGTCCCCTATTATGATTGTAATTCTGTCAACCTCTCCCTTTATGTCCATCAATATTTGCTTTATATATTGAGGTGCTTCTATGTTGGGTGCATAAATGTTTACAAGAGTTATATCCTCTTTTTGGATTGATCCCTTTAGTATTGTAAAATGTCCTTCTTTGTCTCTTTATTTAGAGCCTTTGTTTTAAAGTTTATTTTGTCTGATATAAGTATCACTACCTCAGCTTTTTGTTTGTTTCTATTTGTGTGAAATACCTTTTTTTATCCCTTTACTGTCAGTCTGTGTGTGTCTTTTGCTCTGAAGCGGGTCTCTTGTATATAGCATATGTATGGGTCCTGTTTTCTTTTCCATTTAGCTACCCTGTGTCTCATGATTGGATCAATTAATCCATTTACATTTTAAGTGATTTTTGATAGGTATGGCATTATTGCCATTTTATTATTTATATTTATGTTTTTATTTTTTCCCCATTTTTTTAGAGAAGTCCCTTTAACATTTCTTACATTACTGGTTTGGTGATGATGAACTCCTTTAGCTTTTTCTTGCCTGGAAGATCTTTCTCTCTCCTTCAGTTTTCAATGATAGCCTTGCTGGGTAGAGTAATCTTAATTCACTTTGAATATTTTGTTCCAGTCCCTTCTGGCCTGCAAAATTTCTGTTGAGAAATCAGCTGACAGTCTTAGGGGAGCTCTCTTAGGTTCTCAATCCCTTGCTCTCTCTCTTCTTTCTGGTTCCCCTATGATGTGATATTGTTATGCTTGATGTTGTCTCAGAGGTGTCTCAAACTACCCTCATTTTAAAAATTCTTCTTTCTCTTTGCTCTTTCAATTGGGCATTTTCCATCACCTTGTCTTCAAAATTGCTGTCTCAATCCTCTGTTTCATCTAATTAGCTGTTAATTCCTTATAGTGTATTCATTTCAGTGTTTGTGTTCTTCATATCTGATTTGCTCTTTTTTATAGTTTCTATGTCATTTTTTTATGTTTCCTATCTTTTTGTTGAAGTTCTGAGTTTATCTATTCTTCCCCTAAATTCATTGAGTATCCTTATAACCATTGTTTTAAAATCTGTGTCTGGTAGATTGCTTGCCTCCATTTCATTTAGTTCTTTTTCTGGAATTTTCTCCTCTTCTTTTATTTTTGACTTTTTTTTTGTCTCCCAATTTTGACTGCCTCTGTGTTTGTTTCTATGTATTATGTAGATCTGCTATGTCTCAGCAGCCTTGGCAGAGTGGTCTTATATAAGTTGTCCTGTGGATCACAGTTTCCTTGGTCACCTCAGCTGGTGCTCCAGGAGTGTCCCTTGTGTGAATTGCACATGCCCTCCTGTGCTAGTAGAGCCTTGACTTCTCTTTGTTCATCATTGCATGGGGTTGACTCACAGGTTGACTGGCTGTGAGGTCCGGCCACGACCACAGTGGGAGCTGACCCCATGGAGCCAGTCTGCCCCAGCAGGGCTGTGGTATCTGCCAAGAGCACCCTTTGGGTGTGCCATTTGTGGAACTTATCGGCTGGAGCTCTGTTGTGGTCTGAAGTTGTGCACTGGGTATGTTGGCTCTGGGACCTCTTAGGAAGGTCTCCACTACAGACCAATGTCAGCTTCTACCTGTGCCCAGTCCAGGGCCACCTGCTATGAGCTACAAAGTGATTCAAGTTTGGCAGCTGCCTGTACTGGGCTTAGAGGTGTGTGGCAGAAACCATGCTTTAACCCAAGGCTGGATGCCACTTTCACTGGGCCTAGGGCCCAAAAAGATGCACAGGGCACACTGAGGCCAGACACTGCCTGGGCCCTGCAAAACTTGTAGAGTTTTTAAGAAAGCTTATAGTGCAGCTACCAGCTGCTGAAAGCGCTAAGGGCAGTATATAAATTGGGTGGAGTTGGGTCTCATGGAGTTACCAGGGTCAGCTGAGCAGTCTTCACCAGATTAATGCAGACTCGGATTTGGTGCCTGCCTGCCCCTGCACGATTTGTAGTGGGAGTGTTCAATGCAGAGACAATGGCGGCCTTTGTCTGAAGCCACAGATTCAGTTTCTCCCAGTATGTTCCTGGCTCCTTCTGTGCTGCTGTCTCTCCGCTGGAACTCAAGGTAAGTGCCTGTGAGCCAGTGAGTCCATGTGGGAGCGCTTTTAGAGGGCATCAACTTTCCATCTCACACGATTGATGATATCTCTGCAGATTTTCACAGCCAGATGTTGTAGGGGCTCTTCTTCCTGTTCTGGGCTGAGGATCCCAGTGTGAAGCTGGGACCCCCTCATTCCTGTTAGGGTCCTCTGAAGCTGAGATATCCCCTCCTGGTTCTCAACCATCATGGTATGTGGCCAGCCTGTTTCACATTTCCACCCCTCCTACTCGTCTCAATGTGGCTTCTTCTTTATATCCTTAGTTATAGGATTTCTGTTCAGTTAGTTTTCAGGTGGTTCTCTAGGTTGATTGTTCTATAGTTGTAATTTTGATATGGTCATGGGAGAAGGTGAGCACAGAATTCACCTACTCTACCATCTTTACTGGAACTCTTATTTGTTATTAGTAAATTATACATCCCTCAGATGCCGACTGTGTTGTGAGCATTTTGCCAGGCCTACAGATACCAAGAAGTAAGACATGGTCTCTGTCCTTGAGGAGGTCACTCTCTCTATTGAGGAAATAGATGAATAAATAGGGTGAGGTAAACCCAGAGTGTTCAGGAGTGTGTGGAATGTAACCCAGGCTTCTGAGTCAGAGACATTTCTTGGGGAAGGTGACATTCTAGAGTCATTATAAAGGATGAGCCAGAGTTAGCTAGACAGAAGGGGACCATTTGTATAAAAACTCAAAGATGTGAAAGGGCATGGTAAGCTCAGGGAACTTCAAAAGTTGCAGAGTGTCCTTAACACAAAGATGAGTCATTTGGAAAATTTAAAGAGATCTGCCTAGAGAGAAAGGCAGAAGATAAAAGTTAGAATTCAAGGCAGTAGTTAGAATCATGAAGAGTTAGATTTTTATTCTGAAAAGGGTAAGGATCATTTCACAAATTTTAAGCAGGAAAATGGTATTATAAACAATTTTTAATGGATGTTTCTCTGGGAAAAACTGTAGAGCAGAAATATCAGTTTGTTGAGAATGGAGACAAGAATAGGAGCTGTGGCTGCAAACTATAGTGGAGATTATGAAAACCTGAACCAAGATAAGGCCAGTAGGATTTATGAAAAACAATAGGATGTATAAGAAACTTCAAGGATTTAGAAGTGCCTTCATTACCAATTCAGTGTCAGGATTAAGGGTAGGTGGAAGTGAAAGGGTAGACGAATTAAGGGAGAAGGCACTGCCAACAGTTGACAAGGTCATATTTATGACCTTGAGAATTAATGCACAATGATGCCTTTCACAAATTAACCGAGAAACATAGGAGTCTCTCTCTCTCTCCCTCTCCCTCTCTCTCTCTCTCTCTCT
>NW_017731463.1:1592753-1632972 GCF_001890085.2 Hipposideros armiger | reverse complement strand
CTCTCTCTCTCTCTCTCTCTCTCTCTCTCTCTCTCTCTCTCTCTTTCTCCATGGAGATGATGGAGAGGGGATGACAAGTTTTGAACATGTTGAGTTGCATGTATTCATAGCACAACCAGGTGAAATGTCCAGTTGTTGGATATCTAGAGCTGGAATTCCTGAGTATTCAGCAACACAAAGAGTAGATGAGATCTACTATTGGTAGAGTTGTTGGTTAAAAGCTGAGTAGATGAGATCTCTTTTGGAGTTGTGTGTAGAATGAGAGAAATCAGAGGACCAAAGACAGACCTTTGGGGAACAGAAGCACTTAGGGGTGAGCAGAATATGTGGTTCGTACATGCTTGCTCCTAGGTCTTGATCAGCAGGATTGTTGAGCTAAGTTCACTTGGAGCAGTAAGGGAGATAGGCTCAAGGTGAAGCATAAAGACCCTGTGCTAGTGACTGGGTATCATTGAATGTGTCTGGAGAGCTAGTGCTCAGTGGATGAAGACTCCAGTGGTTCTCTCTGGATCTTAACAGAGAGAACCAATCAGCCCATGAATCACAACTCTCCACTAACCTCATTTTTCAAAATAGATCATGACCTGTACACTATAGAAGAGTGGGAAGGGGAAGCCATCACTGTATTCATTACATATAAGCTTAAAACTGATGCTTAACCAAACTTCAGGTAGTATCTCTAGAAATATCCACCACCACAACCCCACACTTTACACATTAACCTAGCCAAAAATGAAACAAGTTTGCTGGCCTGATGCGCCATGATTCTTTGGGGTATTTGGATGCTTTCAGACTCTGGGCATTCAATATTTCAGTTACTCTAGATCACAGTGAAATAAGCCTGCACTTGTTAGATGAATTTCATTTCCTTCAGTGGACTGACTGGGAAGTGACTGTGTTTCCAGTATAAGCCACAGCAGGAAATAAACCAGAATTCTCTTCACAGTTTTGTTTTGTGAATGGTGTAGGTTTTCATTAAACTTGAATTGTACCATCCTTGTGAAGCAGCCCACCGAGATAAAAAAAGCCTACAGCACTGCCCATGGCAGCTATGAAATAAAATGCCCCTATTAAATCAGGTTATTTATCATGTTTAAAGACTGAACTCAGTGAACTAATTCTTAGGAGCCAAAAAGGCTGGTGCCTGCTCCAAATCACCAAGAACTATAAATAGGGGAGAAAATGGTCAGAAATTATTAATAATAGGGAGTTCTAGTCAGCCATTTCTGTTTCATATATTTCTGGAGGTTGTTTTTGTTTTGCATTTTATTAGTTTGAGAAGGTTGTCTATCATAAGAATGTTGATAATTAAGGAGTTGAATCTCTTTCCTACTTTTCTTTTGCAACTTAAAACTATTCCTCATCTAAATTTGTCACCTATTAGCAAGAGCAAAATTTGTGGTCAAAAGAGCTTTTGAACAGTTGTGTGGGTTTGACTGGCCTCCAGTCTTTTTTTTTTTTTTTTAAACTACTTTACTGAGGTATGACTAACTTAAAAAGCTTTGCATATTTAATGTATGCAACCTGGTGAGTTTGGAGATAAGTATAAACCAGTCAAACCATCACCACTATCTATCTATGCCATAAATATATCTATCCATCATCTTCTAAAATTTCCTCCCATCCCATTTTTTTAATTTATTGTTTTGGGGGGGAGATAACATTTAGCATAAGAGCTACCCTCTTAGCAAATTTTAAAGTATACAATACAATATCATCCACTTTAGTCACATGCTGGACAGTAGAGCCCTAGGACTTAGTCATCTTATATAACTGAAATTTTGTATCTGACTAATACCTCCCTATTTCCTCCTCTCTCCAGCCCTTGACAACCACCATTCTACTCTCTGCTTCTGTGAGTTTGACTATTTTAGATTCTTCACATAGGTGGTATCATGTAGTATTTGTCCTTCTGTGTCTGGCTTGTTTCACTTAGTAGAATGTCCTCCGGAATCACCCATATTGTCACAAGAGACAGGATTTTCTTCTTTTTCAGGGCTGATTAACACGCTGTTAGACTCAAGTCTTAGGCTCAGGAGCTCATCTTTAATTCTCTAGAATCCATTGTGACCACGTTTTTCTCTCTCTTCTATTCTTCCTCTCAGCAAGTTTGATAATAAAGGAAACCCTACCCAGTGAAATGTTGAGTTACTCCAGTTGCATAGAAACAGGAATTGTTATATTTCATGTTACTCGCTATGGAACCATTATTCATATTTTATTATTATTTTGGTCCTCTAACAGTATACATGGTTCTCTGTGATGCCTGTTATTTTCAGCTATGAATATGAAAATTAAGCAGCATATATGAGCTTAAAAATCAAGTTGCCTTTAAATTAATAATTTCAATGTGTCCTGCCTCTTGTCCTACAGTCCTCTAAGGGTTGTGTGAATATTTGTTAGTGCCATGGAGAGACGATGTATGTAGACTTAATCTTACCTTGTGGGCAGCTGCACAGGTAAGAGAAAGGAGCAGGCTTGGTCATATGAGCTGGGACAATGCAAGTTCTAATAAGTATATATTTTGCATCTAAATGTTTTTGACAACAGCTTTCAAGATGCCTCATGTGACTTAAACCTGATTATATTTAGAGTCAATTTAAAGACAATAAGAATAAGTAATGTGGAATATTTTTCTCTGGAGACTCTGAGACTAGGTAGTTCTAAGATGCTTCTAAGAGCCTAAGATGCTCCTTTCTGAAACTGACGTCTTACGGTGAAATATTTTCCATCTTCCATTGGAATGGCTATCATGGGTTTTACAGAAATTCAGAGAGAAATAGATTGCTTTTGAAAACAATTCTAAAATATTTTGGCAGATATTATGCTTATAATATTTTGTTTTTATAATATCCCAAAGAAAATTGAAGAATGCAAAAGGGAAATTTATGAGCAGTAAATAGGAAAGAAAAACAGTTCTTTAAAAATATTGGCAGTTCTTAAAGTTCAATTCTGAAAAATAAATTCTTGGACAAACGCAAGAAATATTAACTTGATCTGCAAGAGACAGGAACATTTTGCAAACAGCCAGTCCTTTTTTTGTCATCTTCTTGACGCACCTGACAAAGTGACAAAGCAACTGGCCATAGTAACTACACAGTCAAACAAGATGGAGAACAAGAGGAGAAACTTAACTGTCACATATTGAAATTAATACTTAAATTCCCTTTGCTGTGAGAGATTATTCACCCCCTCTTGGTTGTCATCCTTTCCTTATTGTAAAATAGCACCATGAAGTGATTAGCAATAGTAAAGAATACTAATCTCAGTCACTTGGACTCTCTGACATATGTTCTAGATAATTATCTTTCTAAAAGCTAAATGCCACTGACAGATTATAAGGGTAACTATTTACTAGGGCTGTTCGTGTATTTGTACAGAAATGATTTATTTTAAAATGTGATCGCATCCATTTGCTATGACCAAGATGAAGAGCAAACTCTTATTTGTTTTATTTTCACCAGAATGTTAGAAGAAACAGTAAAAATTCAGGAATATCCAAATGCTTTGATTTTAGTTTTAGTTTAGTTTTCTAAAATCATGCAGACTAGGGCCAGGACATGTTTTCTCTTTCAGGATAACTGTAGATGGTGGGCTGTTTCCCTGTAGTGCTCTCTAAGCATCTAAATTTGCTATTTTGCTTTAAGTGAATATTATTGGGATTGGAGTTGATTTTGTCCTTTAAATAACTCCATCCTAGAGAGGGAAAACTCAAACCAAATACACAAATATTTCTATTAAAGTCCACAAATAAGAGTCTTCTCTATCAGCTCTGTTGGTTTTCTGGAATAGTTCTGTTACTCTGTCTTTTACTCTGAACATTATGGCTTCTCCTTATGATGTCTTTGCTAGAGGAAAGACTCTTCCCAACACAGCCACATCATTTTGTTGTTGCATTTCCAACAATTGTAAATAATCTCTGAAGATGAGTTTTTCTACTTGAGATTATGAACAGAACTCAAGAGTAAATCATTAACAATGGGCCAAAATACATTATTTCCTGGACAATTGTCACTGAGCCCACAAAATACTGGATTTATATCTGTAAGGAGCTCTCTGGGAAAGACTCCAAAAGCCATGAGGATGAACTTGTAGTTCTTTCGTCTTGTACCTGATAGGGTCCACAGTTCAATGTGGAATGAATGCATATAGACACGTAGTCAAGATTCTATGAAAAAATATTGACCCTCGCTAATATGTAACTTCTTATTTGGACAAGTGGGGGCAATTGATATACTTTATTTAGCATTTCCAAAAACCATTACGGTATTTCTACAAAAAAGGACTATACCTGGCAGTGTAGGGAGTATTTTAACGTGGCAGTGTTGGGAATATTTTAACTTGCTTAAGGAACAGCATAAAAGACAAAAAACAGTGCAGTCATAAACAAACAACTTTCTGGAAATCTGGGGTATCCCAGCGGGTATTGAATTTTATGTTAGCATTTACATGTTATCTTTACAGGCATCGGGACTCTTGAGATTTCCAGATGATGTGAAATTGTACTAAAAAGTGAAAATCCAAGCCAAGAAAGAAAAAAAAAATCAAAGATGAAACACCAGGATATGTGAGGTCCAGAAATTTATCAAGAAAAATATTGTTTAGTCAAGTAGAAAGTAATACATTTATAAAAATTACACAAAGTTGTGTTTTGGGAGGACGGGTTCGGCACTAATACTGAAGACCCATGAGAGAGACCAGGGAGTCACCAATAGTCTGTTCCTTAAAGTCACTGCTCTATTCTCCGCCTTCGGTCAAGACCCTATGAGATCTCAAGTATGGTGTTGAAACAGAAATAGAAACCTGCCCTACCCACTTTTAAAACCAAATGAATATAAGCTCATCAGAATTAGAACCATTTCATGTCATTTTTTATCCAACCTCAAGGTCGATAACAGAGTTTGAAAAGATTCAGTTAAAGAGTATTTCTTGAAAAGTCAGCTTTTGGACATAAAAGAGACACTAGTCATTTATATAGCCCAAGTAATTAAAAGCTAGAACTTGTTACCAGTCATATGTTAAAAATATAAATACTAGTTCAAAAAGGGTTTGTTAGCTATAGATAATAAATGCACAAGAGATTAAACCAGAAAACAATGGGCTATTTGGGCTGTATTCTCTTTTTTGACATAGATGTTACTGGGCAATTCAATATTTCTGTGTGTGGCTTACAGAAAATGAGAAATAAATGGGCACATTATTATAGTTATTGCAATTAAAATCATGACTTTTATTACCACTTTAAGAGGTTCAGATTAGGCCTAGATCTGGACATTCTCTTTCCTACAAAATAGTTAATCTGTTGAAAGACCAAGGGATTACCTCTGTTGGATGCTCAGTAAGCATCTGGCACCTGGTTTTCTTAGTAAGCACTCAAAACGTATTTGTTGAATTTCTGTTACTTTCAACAAATAGTAATCATCCCCCCACATTTTCAAGATGCCTTATAGCTTTCAACACTCTTCAATATGTCCTATCCTTTCCTCCTCACAACAAGTAACTATCCTGAAATATCAAACTGAAATCTTGTAGGGAGATGAAGTCTTGTTAATTGCTCTTTGCCTATCTTACCATTTGAACTTGAGATCATTTCATATTTGATATTGATGTTTTCCTTAAATGAATCACATTTTGACTTTCTTAACGAATTTCTTTGTTATAATGTCAGTCCTCAGTGGGTTGTGCCATTTGCGCAATTACCGAAACAATAAAATAGTGCAAGTCAGAGGCAGTCTTCCCGTTTACCCAGGGAGATTTAACTGATGCAGACATATTAAAATTTTATTTTATGGTAATCTATGGAAATGGTTTTGCAAGAATGTTGGCTTTTGTTTAAAGCCACAGACCTGAAAACTTAATATTGCTCATTGGTGAGTTATTTAAAATCCTAGAAATGATAGGTTGCTAGAGAAAAGCCTATTAAAAGGGAACTCACTTCTCTGAATTAAGATATTAACACTGCTTTCTTTTGAGAGATCAAAATTAACCCTAGAGATAGGCATTTAGTTAGGATGACACCAAAGTCTTCATTATCCTGAAGAACAAATAAATCTTGATAATTGAATTGCTAGTCTGTGGATGCGTTTTTGTGAAATAATGAATTAGTATACAGCACGTTCAAGGTCCATGTGTAATCTACCGTTTTGCACTGCCTTTTTATCTTGCTGACACCATCTGGTTTTCTCGTCATACCTCTCTCTGTCAGAACCTGTGGAGAAGGGATCCCAATTTCCACCTATCAGGAATTCTAGGATAGAGAACTGCTTTGTCCTTACTCCTATTTCATCCTCATTTCAGGCCAGCCTGTATTAGTCATTCTTTCTCTGGATTTTCCTAGCACTATGTTCTTCTATACGGAATTGATTTTACCTGACATTTTTTCCTTAATGGGCATGTGATATGATTCTTAGGAAAGTACCTGGAGAAGCACCTGGAGAAGAATAAGACTCTCTCATTTCCCCGTGTATCCCCTGCAGCACACAGAGTCTGGTACATGGTAGACACTCAGCAAATGTTAATGACTTCTCATAGGACAGCTGATGTCCCGGACATTCAGTTACAGCCACAGCGAATTTCATTTCTGAATTCACTGGCAGTGGAAAGAACACACAGTCTAATTATTTGCTCTGTTGGCATCCAGCACTGCACGATGCTTTTATCTCAGCTGGGAGCTCTAGGAAGATGGTAACGCTGCTTTGTTGTCTATTACTAGCTTAGATGAGTTTCAAAATGGAGTGTCAGGAAATTGAACATAATTTTCAGATTTCTCCAGAGTCCAAAAACAGCCTCAGTTTAAGTTTTATTATTTGGTTTAAAGTTAATTTTCAGAACATTGGACATTCCCATGTTCAAATGTAAATATTCTTCAACGCTTATCTGAAATCGTGAAGAGAGTATACACTGGTGGAAAAGAGACCTGTATTTTAGTCCTATTTCTCGTGTTGCAAAGGAGAACAGGGTATGTTAAATGACAGCTCTGGTTCTTGTGCATATATGAAGATGAGCATGTTTTGGTCAGAACAGCTATCATAGCAACTGCTGGCATTCAACAAATATCAGCTCTTTAGATGTATTATTTTATGTATTAGTATCCTTACAGAGATAAGTAAAGGAAAGTTCAGAGACATTAAATAAGTTCCCCCAGGTGATACTGTTAGTAAGCAGTAGAGCTGACCTTTGAATCTGTAATAGGCTAATCTAGATTCCATAATCAGATTCAATAATCTGATTCCATAAAATCATTAAAAAGCACAGATCACTGAATCATTGTACACGTGATACATATTATATAACATATCCACATATCATATAAATCATAATTTGATTCCGTAAAATAATTTGAATTCTTTATCCTTCCTTATTTCATTGTGCATTTAACTTGTAAAATACCCTTCCCTTTACAGAGAAATCAATCTAGTGAGAAACTTCTGAAGGTAAGGTGACATGGTTAGTCATCAGGCGGCTGTTTTGGTTTTCAGACTTGATTACTTCATCAGCATCAGTTCATTCACCTTAGTACACTGGTGTCTTATCCAGTGAGAAAGTGCCATGTTGATTTTGGAGATATAAGCAGACAATGGAGAGAAGAAAACATCATGCTGCAGTGCTGAAGGAGAACGGTGTGGTGGAAGGAAACAGAACAAAAACTAAGAAAAACAGAACCAAACTAAATAGAACAATGGCTAAAGGCTAAAGAAAGAACTGGGTAGCCATACCTCTGAGATAGTGCAGGTTCAGTTCAAACCACTGCAATAAAGTGAGTTGTACTCTTTTTTGCTGGTGAGGGGTCTTGCCTTCAATTTATAAAATATGCAACGTATGTGAAATGTAACAAAGCGAAGTGTAGTAAAACGCGGTATGCGTCTACTTGTGTAAACGTCCCAGCAGACTCATCACTGCTACTGAGGCCCTGGGCCCATTTCCAGTTTCCCTTTTTTTCCTCCTGTCCCTTTCCACGGACTCTGAGCAGCAGACACAGGAACAAACAACCAAATGTTCCCAGAACCTGGGCCAGATCTTGGCTCTTCCAGGATACGACAGCAGTGCGCCTATCACTCCCCTCCAAATGCCACGATTATCACATTACACAATTTTCAAATTTGTTCTTATTATTGATCACCACAGAAAGTATTTCTATCCCAATTAGCCATTTTTTTTTCTTTTTCAGTTATCCTTTGGTTCAGATTTCTAGTAACTCGTGTCATTTGCATAACGGCTCAACCTGTTTCCAGGGAAACAGTTGTGCTTTCTGCATAAATATAAGATTGTGTCCTAAGTCCCCTTTGTCACGTTTTCTAACAAAGAAATAATTTAGGTAGTTATTTGTTTTTAAAAGTCTCTTTGAAACATTTTTCTCATGGAAATCATGTACACAGTTATTTTTCTGAGCCAATCCCATTTTATTTTTCTGTAAATAGTACTCTATAGAGAAAGGAGAATAGCTGGCTTCAGAGGGTTTGTCTGGACCAGGGAGAGTCAAAAGAAGGAAACGTATGAGGTTGGGTTTTCGGTTTTGTCTCTAGCCCGTGATGTGTGATAAGAGCATGACCTCACTCTTAAGCTGGGAACTGGGGAATTATTTACAAAGGCCATGTTTTGTCATGTGAACAAAAATGACAATTTTGAAAGCTACATCCTTTTATTTGGAGCACTGGAGTCCCTCAGTGGGCAAAGTGTCCCCCATGTTTATTGCAGAGTGCTGAATTCTCATATGAAAGAACCTCATGTGCAAAGAATTGCCAAGATGTAACTAAACATCAGTGGGCTGTTAGGGGCACCGCACACAAGGACGAAAGACTCTTCCTTTAAACGGAAATTGTATACTCAGCCTGCGTCTTAATGAATAGACACTACAACCAAAGATCACTTTAATGTTATTCTAGGTCTAATTATTATTGACACAAGCCATAAATTCTCACCTCATCACTCTGCAGGGAATTTAAACTTTACTAATCATTTCAAACTACGCGTATGTTCTAAGAATGCCTGTAGATCAAGCTTCAGATTGTCTGTTCAGAGTTTGCTCAGTGAGGTATCAAACCAACAAGTATTTATTATAGCCATACTAAAGTTCCAAACGTGAGAGCAAGATTTCATAGTGGAAATAATTCAGGAGGGATGTAAGACAGTATCTCGTTAAATGCTGAACTGCTCATGTCTACGGGGTTTCAAAGTGAAGGGAACTATTAAGGAGGGCTGGGATGGTCTGGGCAGGAAGCACCCAGGGAACAGAGAGAGATGTGGAGGCAAATGAGGAGCATCCTGGTAGAAGCTGAATCTGAGAAGCATAACATGTGAATCAAATAGCATCTTCCGTTCCACCCATTGGGGCCAAGACAGATCCCTCGTACTGCACGGGCCTCCGTGTGGTGTCCTCCAGGCGCCCCGTGCTCAGCATGATCTTACAATGGTTTGGAGCATTAAGCCATGGCAAGCTGAACCCCCAACACTGACAACTTTAAGTGAATTTGCATCAGATTTTCCTGGAGGATATGTCATTCCAGTGGTCGACCTAGAAGACACATTCAGAGGAGTTGCACTGATGATTTCAAATGTGTGGACAGCAGAGCTTGATGTAAACTTGATGTAAAGGATCCCTGGCCCCTGGTCATTTTCACCCCACCATGAGTGGTATCTGAAGGGGACAAGCTAACTGGGTAGTGTTTTGGAAGGACAATGTTCATGAGATTACATGCTTCTAGGGACCTTTCTCCCTCAGAATAAATTCCATTTTAGAAATCTTCCAGGACCCATCTGTGGAAGATACTGAAGTTATGGAGGCCTGGAATGCATGTGAAAGGCCTGCTTTCTCTCTTTCTCCCTTTTATCAAACACTTAGCAATAAGGGGTTAATGAGTCCTAGGTATAACATGTTTAGTTTTTAAAGCTTTTGATACCAGACCTATTTTCATCTTAGCCTAGGCCTTAGAGAACCTCAAAAGGGAGTTAAAAATACAACTAACATTTTCTTGAAAAAAATTAAAGAGTCATCTTTTGGATGAGAGCAAGCAGGTTTTCTTTAATATTTGACTTTCTCCCCTTCTCTTTTTGGCAGTTTTCAGATGCACAAATCTCATTGAAGTCACTCAGGGCTGAAAGCATTTATGATAAAATACCAGAAAGCTAAAAATAAGTATTCTACCCTTTCTCTGGAGGTTATTGAATATTTCTCTTAACCTTTCTGGTCAGGTGGCCTTTTAGCAAGAGATGGATGTTCACGGTTGCTGGGGGGCAAATGCAGTGGGAGATCATTGAATAATTCAAAAATAGCTGCACTCACAACCATCCCTCAACACTAAGCAGTCTGGCTGGCTTCAGAACTTAAAGAGTTTTTGAAAATGGTGATACAGCCAAAATTCCAAGGCCAGTAAACTTATACTAATTAGTAGCTATAGTATTTGATGGCTTAAAAGCCATCCATCGCCCTTGGCACTGACTACTTGGATTTCTTTTGGGAAAATACCTCACCTCACTCTCAGTCCATGTGGTTTGAGTAGGGCAGCCTGTTCCCTGGATCAATGGGGAAGGCAAGGAGTGTGACTCAGGCTTGGCAAATCAGAGATGTGTGGCCGGCACTTTTGTTAGAATCATTAAGGAGAGTCTCTCTCTTCATGCACGTTGTTAAGCTGGTAGGTTTAACCTGAAGGTGAAATTTGTCTGAAAGTAAAGCTAGGGCAGAAGAGAGCAGTACAATAGCATAGAGTGAAATTTGGTCCTGACAGCAACTTTTCAGCGCCTGGATCCAACTGTACCTGAAGCTTTTCAACTACTGAGCCAATAAGCGCCCACTTTACTTAAGTTAGCTTAACCTGGGCTTCTGATAATGCGTTCTGAATTGGATGTTCTTCTTAATTATCCTCAGTCCTCACTTACTTGCAAGGGATTCTTTGCATCTGGAGCCAAGCTTGGTTATTTTGATTTTTTTTCCTTTGGATGAAAATTTCCTTTTCAAGTTGCATAGTTTTATTTCGTTGGTTTGAAACACCAAAATAAAATATTTTTTCTCTAAAATTAAAACAAGCCAAGATACAAAGACAGATAATAGTCTATTTTAATAGCTGAGGTCTATGGCTGAGACTTGCCACACAGTTACAGAGATTCAATGAAGAGAGATGGCATTTACAAAGGATGGTAAAGGGTGAATTAATTCCACAGGGCATTGTCCACTAACTTCCTAATTGTCTAACTGTAATCAGGTTTCTGTGGCTTTTTCTTCCTCCCAGATGCTAGAAACACTGGGAAGAAGCCTGGGTAATTCACACTCTTGTTCCTACTGTAGTTTTGCCGATTCACCCCTTTCTGAAGGAGTTGTACCACAATATGGAACACAGGAAGTCAGTTGTGTTTGATTTGCCCTCCTATCAGTGTCAATGGTCCTGGCGTGGGATACGTGCTCAAAACACAGTTGCCGAACCAAACTCATTGACCTAACTTTGTATACACAGTGTATGTTTGTCCCATGTGGCTACCTCTTTAGTGATTTCTCTCTGAGTGCCTTCTACAGTCAGGTTCTGTGAAACATGTTGATGATACAAAAATGAGGAGGCGTATTTCTGGACTTTCTTACTTTACATGGAAAACTGACCAATATTGAGTTCATCTCCTATTTTCCCCAAGCCCACAGCAGTGCCAATAAAGGAAGGTTTAAAAGGTGTTAACACACTAGGACAGCAGAACAGACAGGAAAGAAGGAAACAATGAGTAAAAAGTGTGGATAATTTTTTTGGACTAAGGAAAGTGACAGAAGACATGTAAGTGTCCACACTTAGCAGAGTGGATGGAGCTATAACACAACTTCCAGCAGGGGCCACCAGTGAGAAGTGGACTAGTCTGTCCTCCAGGACTCGGTACTGTGAAAGACAGTTGAAAAACAGGACTGCAAGAGATGGAATTATTGAAACAATGGATTTAGAGCAGCTGAATCCCCTGGTCCTTTCCCCACTCCACTCAACCTCCCAGTAAAATCACAGAGTTTATTGTCTGGAAACACTGGGAAGTTCCTGATTTGAAATTCCCAGGTGGAAAAGGCAAATAAGTACAGGCCTATATTACTGAACTTGGGGACTTTGTCCCCTGTCCCCCAGCCTACCTCCAGGGCACTGACAATCCTGTGCACAACTCCCAGCGGGGAGTGTAAGGAGCTCCCCCTGGAGAAAGTCACTGACCCCAGAGCAAAGACCTTCCCACACTGGTATCTGTTTCCACCTGAAAGGGAATACCGTGCAGGAAGACAGGTCCACACGTACACGCACCTGGAGGAAGGCATTGATTCAGCCTCAGTAATTCATCAAATGTTTCTTCAGAGTTGACAACAGCCCAGGCTGTGTGGAATCAAGGTTACCTGCAGGTAAGAGAATTTCTAAGACCTGAGAGAGATGTACTGTTTCTGAATTTAGAGAGCAAATGATGGAAGTTAATATCTGTCTACCTGTATATGCACAAAAATTTTAAACTTTGTTATTCTGGGTTTTTCACTTACATATAGTAAAGTTTTCATTGGAAAAAAAAATGGTTCTCAGGTTACATAACACAAAGATAACTTAAGATTTGTATACCTTTTCCTGTCTCTAAAACATTTTTATATATTAATTTTTTCTTTTTAAATTTTTTTTTATTGGGGAACACTGTGTTTTCCCAGGACCCCTCAGCTCCAAGTCGAGCAGTTGTTTCAATCTAGTTGTGGAGGGTGCATCTCAGTGACCTATGTGGGGATCAAAATGGCAACCTTGGTGTTATGAGCACTGCGCTTTAACCAACTGAGCTAACCGGCCGCCCCCAATTTTTCTGAATCTATATATTTTTAAATCACTGTCAGCTTCTTACATATTTATGATCATCTGGTCATCTTCTAAGATTTCTTTTTTTTTCTTTCAGTCCAGCACCCCATTCCTATTTCATTACTTTCAGCCTGATTGCTCCTTGAGATTAGAACTAGATCTTATCTACTTCTATATCCTCATACACAGAGATGCTAAAAAATGCTTGTTATCATTTTTGTATGTCTGTTATTGAGCAGCCAGGTCCCTAATCAGGAGTACAGTGTCAGCCCCTAGTATGGTGTATTGATCATGATTTTGTTTTTGTTATTTTCTGGTTCTTTGCCATCTTGAGGCCTTGCTGATTCTGGTCAACACTGCAGCTCGCAGGGCTAGTCAGTTTCTAGAGGTGGCCAAGGACTGGGCTGTAGGTGCAGCTTTCAGATGCAGATCACCCAGTCCACAGCCCAGCCCACCTCCTCTCTCTGGCTGTCACAGAGCTCTTACACTGGACACTGGGCCGCAACCCCTTTGTCTTAATCATCCCGGGGCCAGGTACCAGACAACTGCAAATTCTGCTGACCCTGTCCTGCCTGGCCTTTTCCAGGAAACCCACAATGAGGCTCTTGCTCCTGCCTGCCCCTCACTCTGTCTCCCTCCTGCCTCACTACTTCCCTGTGTGGCCCTACATGGCATGCCATTCCTCCTGCCGCAGGGAACTGTGGGTAAGAACTTCTTCCTTCATGACCATCGTTTCCATGACTGCACGTCTTACCAAACCTGGTTAAAACAAACTCCAAGTACGTTTTAAAACACTTGGCCTGCTCCATGCCCAGGATTTGGCCGGTAAGAAGACAATAAGCCCAAATGTTTTCAGAGTTTTCCCTTACCCAGAGAGCAAAAGGAAGATCAGCATGGTGTCAGCTTCCAATGTCCCTGTTCCAACACAACACCACCAAACTAAAGCGACTAGATGATACATGACACAGGTGGTGAGTCACTCTATAGTTGAGAAGTCAATTCCACAGTGCAGCTGAGTGGTTTTATAGTCTACAGCTGTGCCCAGAGAAGGATGCAGTGGAAAATTCCATGCCTCAGTGGCACTAAGGAGGTGGATAGGAAACAGCCTCTCAGCAGCCTTCTGCAGGATGGATACTCTCCTGCAAGAGAGCTCAGCTCTCCCCTTTTGCCATGTTCTAGGAAGGACCGCAGGGAGCCTTCTGCCCAGACATGGTCCAGACTGCAATTGATTAAGCCTTGCCTGCAGGGTCTGTATGGGGACATACAAGGTCACCGGGTGCTCCATTTACACTTCTTATTGTCTTCTGGGGATTTCTAGAATTGTGATACTTTTAAAAAAGCTTTAGTTTTACCTCTACCCAGCTGAACTCATCAGATGTGCTGTGTGTTTATCAGATGTATTTCCAAATGTATTTACCTCCTAGATTACTAAATTGTAGATCTATTCCGAGGGATGTTATAAATACTACCTCCTAGTTAAAGCCGTTTCTTCAACTAATAATTTCAACTTTTATTCTTTTTGTGTGATTAAGAAATTCTTCAGTAAAAGAAAAACAGAAAAATCACATAGAATTTCATTTTCAAAGTGAAGACCTTCCTTCCTTCCTTCTTCCCCTCTCTTCTCTATGCTTCCCTCCCTCTTTCATTTTTTCCTTCACCGGGGAAGGTGTTGTAGCCCCCTGTTCATCTGTGGATGGAAGGGCTTGGTAACGTGATTTACTTTACATTAGAGAGTGAGTGAGAGTCAGGATGCAGATGAACATTCATCCTAGATTTCTTGATTGTACTTTTGATTATAAATTGTTCTTTGCATTTGTCTCTTGAGTTTCATCAGATAAGGAAATTAATATGGATGGACCTGGAGAGTGTTATGCTAAGTGAATTAAGGCAGTCTGAGAAAGACTAAAACCATATGATCTCATTTATCTAAAGAACAGAATAAATGAACAAACAAAACAGAAATAGACTCGTAGACACAGAGAATAAACTGATGGTTGCGGGAAGGGAGGGGGTTAAGGGGCTGAGTGAGAAAGGTGAAGGGATTAGGAAGTACAAATTCATAGTTGCAAAATAGTCATGGGGATGTGAAACACAGTATGGGAAATATAGTCAATAATATTGTAAAAACTATGTATAGTGTCAGGTGGGTACTGGACTTATTGAGGGGATCACTTCATAAATTATATAAATTGCTAACCACTGCACTGTACATCTGAAACTAATATAAAATAATATTAAATATCAACTATAATTTTAAAAAATATAGTCACGAGATATAAAGTATAGGGAATATAGCCAATGGTATTGTAATAGCTATGTACGGTGTCAGATGGGTAGTAGGGGAAAAGTGCATAGATAGTTAAGTCGTACAGCATGTTTTCAAACACACTTAAAATATTCTTAGTAAAATTATACTTTAAAAGGAATTTATCCCCTAAGGATTATCAAGGTAAGCACAGCGGATTTTATCACCGTTTGATAGCAAAGTCACTGAAGATTAGAGAGCAAAAGTGTCTTGACCAAAATCACCCTGCTAATGATTATGGAATAAGACATGAACAAAAGTCTGGGATGTTGTTACTTAGTTATAATGATCTTTATTCTCACACACGTTCTGTACGGCACTATTATGGCCTGAACTGTGTCTACTCCAAATTCACATATTGGAGGCCTAACCCCCAGTACTTCAGAATGTGACTGTATTGGGAGGGCCTTTAAAATAGGGATTAAGTTTAAAAGAGGCTTTAGGATGGGTCCTAATCCATTCCTACTTATAAGAAGAGGAGATTAAGACACACAGGATCCAACAAAAGGTACATACAGAGAAGAGGCCCCATGAGGACACAGCAAGAAGACAACCATCTACAAGCTGAAGAGAGAAGCCCCAGGAGAAACCAAGTTTTCCAATACCTTGACCTTGGACGTCCAGCCTCTAGAACTGTAAGAAAACTAATTTAGTTGTTAAAGCCACCCTGTCTGTGGTATTTTGTTATGACAGCCCTAGCAGAAAACTAGTACAGGCACAAAACAGAAACTGAGGAATTCACTAATTAAACCAGGCTCTAGAATTTTCTTAGTCCAAACCAGCCTTCTGTTTAGGACCTGTTCCTAACAGAAACCATAGAATGTCTACTAAATTAATCTTATGAAAGGTGAATGGATTTCTTTTTATATGGGTGATGAGTTTCAAAATACTTGCCAAGGTACATTAGCTCTGAGAAATACCCTGTTACCTAAAACGTTGTCAATCCAGTCCCAACCCACCCACCTACACAGGGAGATAGAAGAGTACGTTCCTCCAGCTATCCACTAAGGTGAAATTCTGATGGCGACAGGGAAACATTAAAATGAGGCATGAATGCGAGGCTTTTCTGGAAGATGCCTCTTGCCACTAAGATAGCTAGAGAACACATGTTTAGTAAATACCAGGGATCAAAAAAGACAATCAAGCATTTTTTGTTTTGTTTTATAATTTGGTTTTCACAAAAAATGTGAACATGGAAACAATACTCTTGACAAACTTTTTGAGAAGCAGTGGGCGTTTTTTTATCCCCTGTATTCATTCCTGAGTCATGTCAACATGACATGCTCTCTGCTATCTTCTTTTCTGAACAGAGAGCATCACCATTGTCTTCAGTGGCTCGTTACCCCAACATGATCGCCTGTTGGGCTGTTCTGATAATGTCTTCCCGTACTGGCTTGCCAAGTTCCCTGCCTTGTATAAATGTCGCCCATTCCCAGCCTGCCCTGCTGTGGTTGTGCTCTGGGTTTGTTTCTGTGCTTGCATCCCAATGGGACAGCTTGGCCCGCAGAGTGGTCACCCGCTTTTGTAGGCTCCAGGTGTCCCTCATCAAGCCCTAAAGAGGCGTCTTCTCATGACACACAAAGCTTTGTAGAAAGCAACATCTTTCTCAACTTGGTAAAGTAATCTGCGAGGCTGTCTTTAGGTCAAGGTGAACTTAAAAAGCAGTTTTGCCAAGAAGCTAGAAAGCAGTTGCTTGATTAGCCTTGGAAACTTCTAATTCCCCAGCTTACCAAAGTTACAGATCATAAACGAATTGGCTTTGTTTAGCCGACCCTAAGGCTTTTTACATTTCTACCAAGCTGTGGAGAATGAGCTGTCTGTAACAGAATTACAAACTATCAATAAGCAATTAATCGGGTTATCTCTCATAAAAGTGGCCAGTTCAGCTGCTCGTGGTGAACGTTCTTCTCCTCACATTTCTGGATGATGAAGTCCCTTTTGATGTGCCCTCGCCAGCTCTGTCTAACTGCTCACCTCACTTTGTAATCAGGGAGCCGATGTGAGCAGACAGAACACTGCCCTGCTTTCAATGGCCCTGTATTCTTAGAGACAGAGGTTTTGTTTCCTGAGCCTCTTTGAAACCTGCCTAACGTGTGCCCCTGGACAAAGTGTATCTGACACTCAATTTCCTCATCCGTAAACTCAGAGTAATAATACAGTTCTCATAAAGTTGTTGCAAACATTAAATGTCACCATATATGTACTGGAGTGCCCAATAAATGTATACAAGTGGACTCTCCGGTCAACATTGCTCAAGCAGTAGTTCGCCATAATCAGAAGTGTCGACACTGATGGGAACCACTTTGAGCAAATCTTGTAATTGCAGAAGTCAAACATGTGACTTGTATTCATTTTTTTTTTGTATATATTGAGTATTACAACTTTAATAGTTTTTCTTTCTTAAAATATGTATACTTTTTTGGCACCCTTTGTATGTATATTATATTATATATATAATATATATATACACACATATATATACACATGTGTTATATATAAGACCTATATGTATATATTGTATATAATATATATGTATACCCAGTACATACAATGATATATAAATTCCCCAATGCAGAGTCTGTTTGATTTTTTTCTTGTCATTTACTTTTGCTGCCATGTAATTTTCTAATATTCTGTTCCTTTCAAGGGCACTTTTTTCCTTCATAGTTTCCTTTTTATTCGTTAACTACGTTACTGACATTCTACACACTTTGCCCACTTCTGGATTCAGCTTATTTTGCCTGAGGTCTCTTAGGAAGGGTGCAGTGGCTTCCTTTCCCATATGATGCTATATCCATAACTTTGCCTCAAAATCATTCTTTTTGTTAATCTTTGCCAAATCTGCCACTACATCAGCAATTACATTTTCATTGATTGTCCACATTTTTTAATTATATTTTTTCAGCTACAGTTGACAGTCAATATTTTTATATTAGTTTTAGGTGTACAACATAGTGGTTAGACATTTATAAAATGTATGCAGTCATCCACCTGACTGGTCTAGGACCCACCTGGCACTGTACATAGTTGTTGCAACATTATAGACTATATTCCCTATGCTGCATTTTATATCCCCATGACTATTTTATAATTACTGATTTGTGTTTCTTAATCCCTTCCCCCTTTTCACCCACCTCCCCAAATAAGAATATATTTTTATTGTTTGCACCCATGGGTTGATATTCAAAGTACAGTAAAACCTTGGATTTTGAGTAACTTGGTTTGCGAGTGTTTCGCAAGATGAGCAAACATTTCTAATACATTTTAACGTGGTAAAGAAGCGATGCCTTGCAATACGAGTAGTTTGTTTCTGGAGTGAATTATGCTCACAAACCAAGTACATTTTAACGTGGTAAATGAGCGATGTTTTGCAATATAGAATATAAGTAATTTGTTTCCGGAATAAATTACACTCGCAGACCAAGTTATTACTGTATTTTGAATTTGCCTTTCACAGACACTGAACACTGGCCTTCTCCGAGGCTCAGCTGTTAGCCGGGAGGTGGGCCTGGACAAAGCTCCCTAGAGTACAGCTATTCAACAATCCCTATAGAAGCATTTCAGTGTGTTGAAAGCTTCAGTAGCTATAGTCATATCAAAGGCACTTTTTATTAATACTTTTTCAGTTGTCTCAGAAATAGATCAGTAGAAACTAAAGTGTGTTTCTCTTGCATTTTTGTACATCCTCGAACATCCTTTGCAGCCATGTCCTCATGGAAGGTGTACCATTTCAGTAGTACAAGAGCTGCAGCATATGAAAAACTGAGTAGTGCAAAAGATGTTATACCGTCCCCTCTTCCCCGAAGGGATCTGATACCATTGTACAATTTCTCCTCTTCATTAGGGTTTTCATTCATGGAATGTTTTTATTTTTCTCTTATTGACTCTATATAGGGAAGATTTACCAAGATGTAATGGTTCCACTTATAATTTGTAGCAAATTTTCACCTGTTACCCTTTATTTCTCTGAGGTATTGGAATATCTATGGGGTATCTGGCAATATTTCAAAGCGCTCACTACTACGTGCTAAGGCTTTTAAATGAGGCATAGGTCAACATTGCATCTCTGGAGAAACTGCAGTTCTGGGGGAATCAGAGTAATTAGTTCATTGCTTATATACAAGTTCACTACAATTTTGAGAAAATCTATATATCTCTCATAATATAAAGAACGTGATATTGATCAAAGTTGAAAGAAATATCTTTTGAAATACTTTTCTCCCCCTTGCTAAGACCATGCTTTCCTCCACTTTTCATTTCCAACTCCCTCCAGAGAGAGGCTTTATGAGGTAATGATTAAAGGGCAGATTCCAGTTGGTTAAGAGCTCGCTCAAGAGTGCCAGCTCTGAGCAACAGCAGTTGGAGTCCTGCCCGAGCTGAGCTGCCGCTGAGCTGCCAACAGGTGGCAGGATGGCTCAGCTAAAAATAAATAAATAAATAAAAAAGAGGGCAGACTCTGAAGCCACACCCCCTGGTTAAAACTCACCTCTTCCATTCATGAACTGGCGACCTTGGACAGGTTATCCACCTCATACTGTGCTTCTGTTTCTTCATGTGCAAAAAGAGAGTGATAGTGGTTTGCAGAATTAAGTTGAGTTAATTCAAGTATGTAACTCATTACTATAGTACCTGGCTGATGGTAAAAGCTCCGGAAATTTTACCTGTGAATTTTAGCCTGTCATGGAGCACAATAAGGAAAACAAGCTAGAGGAAATCCATAGTGTTCTCTATTTCTTTAGCTGTGGTTACAATTTGGGTCTTTAAAAAAACGATTAGATTAACCAATAGTATTAATTAGCATATATAATATATGGATAGAACCCCATGCTCAAAGTAAACTTTATTGTCTCTGGTCAAAGTACTGATCTGCCCATGGACTTAATGCAGTGATTATGGTGTCAGCTTCTTTATCAGCTTCATCCTACTGTTGGCTGCAACGACAAAACTCATGCGTTGGTATCAAGTCTTCTTTGTAATTGTTAATCTATTTTGCAGGTGTTCTTAGAAAAAAATGATCGTATCTCAGTAGGTTTCTGATTTTTCATAAATGTTGACTAACTGGGAGTATAAGTATTCCAAGCCCTGGAAAGACTGTTCTCAGGGATCCTCACGTGTTCCCCGCTTACTTAACAAACACTGATTGTCTATTAAGCAGGAAGCTAGGATCATGGAATAAAGAGTTAAATCAGGTACAATCCTTATACGCAAGGAGTTTCCAGTCTAGTGGGGAGAGAAAGACACACAATGATCTTCATAGCTCAGCATTGTAAATGTTATAATAGAAGTATTGTGGAAAGGGGGACACAGCTAAGTCAAGTCCCAACACAAAATACAGGTCATTCCTTTAGCTTCATTTAACTATAGTGGTATTTCACCAGAAATGGGACCATTAAAGCTTAACAACACTCAATTGGCAACTTCACACAGCTAATTAGCATTTAAACCCTTTAGAAAATCCAGAACCCCTAATGCAAAACTATGCAAAGTAGGACACACTCTATTTCAGTCTAGGAAGGAAACATTTATTTTCTTCTCTTTCCACCACAAATGGAAATCTTGCATAAAGTTAATTATTTGTATCACTGATCCCAGAAGTTCCTTACCATCCAGGTTTGCCTGACGATTCTATTTTATTTCCTCCCACAACATGGTAACGGGCAAGCAATTCAGTTTCACCTTAACGTCCAGGAAATCTTGCAATAATTGTCTACATAATACCTCTAAATAAATTTCAGTTTGGGTGTTCTTGTTTCTAAGGCAATCAAGTACCTTAATTGAAAAGCTTCAGTGAGTGTCTTTAAGTGGGTCTTAGATGTGATGGTGATTACTTGAGGAGCCAAAGAAGAGAATTAGACCATTGGGCTCATCTAAAGACATCAGGGTCCTTCGGGAAAAAGAAAGAAGGCTGCAAAAGTTATGTGTTGAGGGCACAGTTTGCTAATTGTAAATATTAAATCAGGATCTCACTTCGTTTGATTTTTTTTTAAGATTTTTATTGGGGAATTGGGGGAAGGGGAACAGACAAGTTGCTGTCCTTTTATTCTTCAGTCTAGTTGTGGAGGACGTCGCTTCACTGGCCCAAGTTGGTACCATCATTGCGCTCTTCCCGGGCGAGGTCATTCTCAGCAATAGTTGTTCTCTATGTGGTTGTAGTTTTGGTGTGTCCATAGGAGGAGGTCAGCTCAGAGTCTTTTCTACTCCTCCATCCTGAGCCCTTTCTCTAAATCTGGATTTTAAATAAGCACTTCAAATCACAGGTGTTTTGTCAAAAACACTGGCCTGCAAAATACCCAGCCTGCCTCTTAGCTTATTTCCGTCAAGTATCAGTTGCCTCTGTTTTTTTATAAGATCTTCTAGGTTCTTCAATACAAGTAAATTTTACTTGGATTGCAAAAGCAACTGCTGATTTCATTTATGATTACACCATCATTTGTAAATTTAATAAAAAACCAGAGTAGTGCCTGGCATATAAAGGGCTGTCAATGATATATTGCCAAATTAATAGATACATGCATGAATGAGGAGTATAATTTCAAGGAATTGCTCCATCTTGAAAAATAGGAAGAGACACAATACACAGTCCAGTTCAAAAGAAAAGCAAATTGACTCAGGGTGCTAAGACATTATGGAAAGTAAAAGGTGTCATGGGTCAACATCTGACTATTTATACCTATTATTTCTTGTTAATGATGAATGATGATTTTATTTTGAATATTTGCAATAATTTTACAGCTTACTGAAACTCAATAAAGCACTAACATTGAAATCCTATTAATTATCTACCCATTTGTTATTTCAAGGCAGCTTCTGGGAGCAGAGGATGGCATCTAAAGACAGGCAACGTAGTTGAAAGTAGAAAGTTTTAAATGGTTATCAAATAAATAAATCATCTACCTTTAAAGAGAACAAGTCCCAAGTTTAAAATAGCTGATTTGGCGGCCTATTGACTAAATCACTGTCTCCTGGGATTCCCATGCTAAGAACCTGTAAGTCTGCCCTGAATCTCTGTGCGGAAACCTAGTTCTCCTGGCAGTTTGAGCCCTAATCCAAGCCAGAAACAAGACTTTTGCTGCCTTTTTAAGTAGGAGACTATCAAGTGATCGACCCTCTACTTTGTATTCACCATGAACCCAGTGATGATATGTCTGCTTAGACTGCAGTATTATGGTTCAATGTTAATGATCTCATTTCTTTAAAAAATCTATTTTTATTTTTTGCTTCATTTGCATCCCAGTAGTGACTACTACAGTTATAAAAATTGGGATAATCCACACTAGGTTTATATAAGACTTAGAATTGAGGAATTGTCTGCTCTGTGCTTATTTATGGCAACTAAGCAGCATAACATCAAAAAAAAATCTGTTACTTTAAATTCCTGTATAAAGTAGAAGTAAATGCCTGTGACTACACAACACTCATCTATCAGTGTACGAATTCAGTGGAGGGGACAATATAACATTTCCCAATCAGATGTTTCATGCAGTGGTGTTGGTAAAGATATTACGGGGAGAGAAAAATCTGCTCTGTACTCAAATATGCTTGTGAAATGAAGGGTTGAACAAAGTAAAATTAGGCTATTTACTGAAATGCTAGTCTTTCACACGACAGTGTTCATTGTGCGTCTCCAAACAAGGACTGTATAATGCAGTGTTTCCCAAAGTTAACTCCAAAAAACAGAGCCCTTTTCCAGAGCACCACAGGATCAGTGGGCCAAGTAATATGCTTTATGAAATATTGCCTTTGCATTCATAGGGGACAAAGAGGGATTGAGAAAAAACGTGGATTGCATTTGTTTATTTTTCTTTTCAGAAAGAGCTGAAAAATATTATCAGCCTCAGGAGACAATTCAGTAACTGCATATTCTGGTGAAAACAACTTTAGTTTTAGGTCATCTATTTTGATATTGCTCCCATATGAAATGCTCTAATTCTTCAAAACTATTAATTTCTATCAAGAGGTTTAAGTAATCTGTGCCTCTCCTGCCTCATTCACTCTGATCAAATTTTTACCAGTAATCTAACGATGATGAGAGTTGTGAGGGAGTAAGGCTAAATGAAAACTAGGTGAAGAATCAAGGAACCTTTGAGACTATACAATGTGGATGTTATTCCACTAGGCCTCTGAGTTGATGACAGTACAATGCGAAACAATGAGAAATTGAATGCTGAGAAGTCTACAGTCTTGGTTAAATAATAGTTAAGATCAGCCATAAATATATGTATTCATTGGATATATAGTTATGAATACACAATTCTAAGCAATATGAATTGGTCACTTTTCGTTAGAAGGAAGGAAGCCCTTTACAAGCATACTTTTATCCACTGTGAAAGACTTCTTATAGAAGATAATTTTAAATAAGGTTTTAAAAGATGGTGACGATGCAAGCTGACATTCATTGAATGACTAAGAGAAGTGCAGGTGATCATTGAAGAAAAGCAAAAATAGAAACTGTTAGCAAAGCAGCCTTACTGGAATGGACAAACGGTTTATAATTCTTGAGTGTTGGGACATAGCCAAGCATGGGACTTGGAGCCAGAGCTCCCTCATAGGTCGTCCAGACTGAGCATTGGACAGAGAGTAAAAGTTCAATGTGGCAGATACATAGATAACAGAGAGACAACAGATGATGGTCTAGGTTAGCAGGAAGTAGTAGAATATCTAATTCAGAGCAATGAAATGATCCCACCACAGGGATTGCCTGTCCACCCCAGCTTCCTAAGCCTTCACCAGGTTAATTTGTCCCTTGACACCTACCTCAAGCATCCCTTCCTCCGAAAGGACTTCTCTTCTCCTGTCTCCTACCTGCCCTTGCTTCAGCTAACTTAATTCCCTTTCTGTATGCTTCCTGTTTATGTCTCTATCTTAGTGCTTATTAGAGATGGACTAAGGCTCTTAGAGGCCCTTTATATTGGGAGGACAAAACCATTGCATAACATGTGATAAAAATAAAAGTAATATGAAGTGATAATATAAAGTTAAGGAAGTCCATAAAGCTCTGAATTTTTCCACTGGTACTTTTTTTATCAACTATATCAAACTCCTAAAATTTTTCACAACATCCTTAGTGTCTTGCTATACTCATATCCTAAGTATGTGTTTAGTCATCCTGTTCGTTAATGCTTTTTTACTTAAATGACTCATTTGAATGTTTATTTAAATCAATATACTGTGCTCTTGAAAGGAAAGAGATTATGAGTTATTCATCATTGTATTCTGAGGGTGTTTCAATAAATATCTGTCGAACTGGACTTAACTGAACTTTGATAGACAAAAATTTGCTTGCTCTAAGTCCAGTATGTCAATCAATAGGCTTTAGGGTAAGTTCTCAGTTTCTAGCTTTGGGCCATACTCCAGTCCTTGAGAAGGGAATGAAGGTGGGAGGATGGAGGTGGCATAGGAAGAAAACAAAGGGAATCACTCCCTTTCCTAAAGAGACAAAAGAATGAGACAGATAGTAAGATGTGACTGTGGGGTTCAATATCAAGGCTAGAAAAGCAGCAAGTGTGGGGGCGGCCGAGTGGTGCATTGGTTAAGAGCTGGCTTGAGACACCAGCTCTGAGCAGCAGGCCCCGGTTCGGATCCCACATGAGGACCAGTGACACTGCACCCTCTACAGCTAAGATGGTGAACAACGGCTAAACCTGGAGCTGGGCTGCCATGAGTCGCAGGCGACGGCATAGGCGGCAGCCCTTGCTGGAGTGGGCTGCCGTAAGCTACCATGAGTGGCTGGCGTGTGGCTGGCGACCAATGCGACTACCTGGGAAGAACGCAATAATACCAACATGTGCCAGTGAAGTGACGTCCTCCACAACTAGACTGAAGAACAAAAGGACAGCAACTTGTCTGTTCCCCTTCCCCCAATTCCCCAATAAATAAAAAAAAAAAAAAAGAAAAGCAGCAAGTGTGATTTGATGCTGAGCCTGAAAATGTTAGAACACTGTTCCTTAAATCCATACTATTCCCCGCCCCCAAGTTAAGTTAAGAATGGGTTCTAAAAACCAGGATGCTAGAAATTAGATTAAAAATATTGGCATATTGATTAATTGAATTCTTTTCTCAATCATATTTTTTCATTTGTTCAACAATAGCCTACTATATGTCAAGTTAAGTGCTAAGGAAACAAAGGTTAGCATTGACATACAAAATTTCTAGCATGATCACACAAATTACCTGGCTTGGTCAAAGTGGTGTTTATAACAGTTTCTCATTGTAAATGGGTTAGCATTTGCTTTGACTGATTGGCACTTATGTTATTAACAGTGGGTATTTTGAATATCACCCTGATTGTACAATAATTATTAGTTACAATATAATTAAAATACAGATATCCATTTTATAAGGGTCCCTCTAGCTGATGTGTAGAAAATAAGTATTCCTGAAAAAATTAAGACTAGAACTACCATATGATCCAGCTATTCCACTTCTAGATATTTATTATATTAGAAGAATACGAAAACACTAATTCAAAAAGATATATGTACCCCTATGTTCATTGCAAAATATAGAAACAAACCTAAGCATCCATCGATGGATGAATGGATAAAGAAGATGGTGATATACTAGGGGTGCCAAAAAAATGTATACACATGACTTGTATTCATCTTTTGTTATCAGTATATATTGAGTATTACAAGTTTAATACAGTTTTTTCCTTTCTTAAAATCTTATGCATTTTTTTGGCACCCTCTCTCTCTATATATATGTATGGAATACTACTCAACCATAGAAAAGAGAATCTTGCCATTTGTGACAATATGGATGGACCTTGAGGGTATTATGCTAAGCGAAATAAGTCAAAGAAAGGTAAATACTGTATGATTTCACTAATGTGGAATCTAAAACAAAACAAATGAACATACAAACACGCTCATAGATACAGAGAACAAATTGGTAGTTGCTATATGGAAAAGGATATGGGAGTAGGCAAAATGGGTGAAAGGGGTCAGTTGTATGGTGAAGGATGGTAACTTGGCGGCGATCACTTTGTAGTGCCTACAGATAGGTGAACAAGAGTGTGAATTCTGGAGTCAGGTTATCTAATTCAGACTATCCCACCACCTAAGTAACTAGCAGTGTTATTTATTCTCGCTCTGTCTCCTTTTCATACGGAAAATGGGAGAAATGATACAATGTACCTCAGAAGGTTTTTTGGGAGGATTAATTTAAAATTGCACTTGAGTGCAATAAGTATCAGTAAATAGGAATTTTGACCTAAACTGGCCCTCTTATTATAAAGGAGAAAACTGAAGCTCAAGAATTTAGGAGGATTATCTAAATATTTCAGCTAGTTAAAATTAGATCTGGGGCCAGGCTACTAAAAAAACTGATGTCTCATTTTCTGATCTTATCTACTTTCAGTGAACCATGTTCCATCTACGTTCAATGAAAATTTAGAGAAAACAATACTTATAGTACATATTATCTAAAATTATCAATTTGGCTGATTCTCCACAATGCACTAAAAAGATGACTTAGTGTCTAAAATTATGTTAGTATTAAAATTAAATCAGTAATGCCAGAAAAAAATTTTTACTTTTTTGTAAGTAAATGACTACAAATAGATTCAAGAGATATTTTGATCATAGGAATGGTGAACACATTGGTGTGAGCTAGGAAATCAATAGGGCGGAAGGGTAAAAAAAGGTGTCTCCTTATTCTAAGCAGGTAGTACATGTGACAGTGAATCAAAGAGAAATCAATCTCTTGTCAGTCTGTCCTAATTTATGTGTGTGTTTCTGCAAATTTAATAATGACTGCCCTGCAAAGAAATCTCTGCACTTTAAATGACTATTGAATAATAACTATGTATCCTTTCCACATAAAGAAAGGAGAAGCAAGACCTATAATTAACAGTTTATGTGCTAAAATGAATGGCCTCTTGGACTGAATACAAAGCCAAAAGGGAGGAGATTTGAATACTAATCTTCAAATTAGTATTTGCTTCCCCTGCTTCCTCTTCTCTAAGTGGAGCCCTGAGAAGCTCAGCAGATCTCCCCAGCATTGCTTCCACAGAGAATTGTCTTCAATTTCCTTTATTCATTCAACAAATACTTATTGAGCACCTATTGTATGGTAGACAATATTCTTTGCATTAAAGATAAACTAGAAAATCTGACAGATGTAACCCCTGAATTCATGGAGGTTTACATTCCAACATAGAGATGCAGAAAACAAAGACACAAGCAAGTAAATGAACGAAATGAGATGGCTGCAGTGTTAAGGGGAAGCTTCCACAGAGTGATGGGACAGCCGTGGGGGTGGCCCAAGAAGGAAATTTCCACTTTAATAAGATGCCTCTTAGGAGGCGACACTTGAATTGAGGTGAATCATGAGAAAGAACCAGCCACATAAAATGCTAAAGATAAATCGTTCCAATCAGAGAGAATAGTATGTACATATGACTTGAGAAAGGGGTGAGCTTGCGTGATGGAGGGTTAAAATGAAAGTCAGTGAGGCTGCAGCTGTGAACACGGTAGAGCGGTGTGTAAAAAGACTGGAGAGGTGAGTGTGAGCCATATCATGTAGGTCAGGGGCTTGTAGACATTCGTATAACTTATCTTAAGAAATACGTTTTGCCTTGCAAATACACACATAGCCTACATAGATAAATTTCGAAGGTATAGCCAAAACAAACAAAAATACCACCACTACATATGATGCTTTTTATTCTGCTCTATTTTTTTATTAAATGGAGGCCATTATCTGCCAAACTAATATGATTAATGGTTCATGATTTACTAGAGTGGGCTCTGTTAGAACACAGTAAGAAAGTTGGAATTTTATGTCTTTAGTAATGGACAACCACTGGGCTGTTTTAAGTCGAGTACAGATTTAGGTTTCTGAAAAGATAAGTGCTTGTTGGACGGTAGACATGCCAAAGCCGAAGCAGGGAGACCAGGTAAGAAGAGGGTGATGGCTTAGACGGACGTGGGGGCAGTAGAGAGGGTGAGGAGTGATTGGATGACTTTGATACACGTGCTGATGAGTGCGTTGATGAACTGAATATGAACAATAAAGAAAAGACTCAGGAATGACTTCTAGGTTTTGGGCCCAGCAACTGGCTGGAAGTTGGCCTTCTTAATGAGTCCGCGGGATATTGGGAAAAGAGCAGGTCAGGGAGTGGGGGTGAAAAGTTTTGTTTTGGACATGTTACATATTTTACCTGCCTATTAGACATGAAAATGGAGGTGTCAAGTAGCCGGTTGGATCTTCAAATCAGGTGCCCAAAGGGAAGGTTGGCATTGGAGGTATTAATGACAATTATTGGTGTGCTCCATGGAGCTGGATGTCTTCTCCAGAGGAGACAACACAGGTGGAGATGAGGAGACGGATGGAGGCTAAACTCTGGGCAATGCCAGCATCTCAATTCTGGCCTAAGAAAGGACTGACCCAGGAGTTCGGCCACGTGTGCCTTAGAGGCTTTGCGTTTCACATAAAGTTACCCCTCAGTCTAACTCCCTCTGACTCTTCTGTTGCACACGTGTCTCTCTCCCTTCACTGAACAATCATAACCAAACCCCAGTTAGCACTTAAGGGCACTTTATATTGTTCTGGGACCACTTACAAATCCTCAGTTTTATATATTCTCTTCATAACTTTATTGTAAGTTTAATGAGATGAAAGACTGTCTTCTACCTCTTTTATTTCTGTCATAGCCATTAATTCAATATATATTTATTGACTATGATAGCCGTAGGTCATAGACCATTTCTGAGCCCAGAAGAGTAGATACGTAATATACACATTTTGCATAAAAAAACTCATGATGTTAACAGTAAGCACCTTATTGCTAGGTAAGATCCTGAAGATATGTTATTTAAACATATTCCCAGTCAATCCAGAATTAACAGGTGGCCAAAGGGTACATGGTAATATAATTGGAATTTGCTATATTCTTTGAGACAAATAAGGATGGGAATTTTGCTTTTAAAATGCCAAAATTAACTCTATAACTTTCCTACTCCCAAGGGAAAACCCTGGGAAGTGTCCAACATCTAGGGTCAGTGTGGTCAATATTTGCTAAAGCAAACTGAGCAAATATCTACAAGGCCACCATGGGGAATATTTTGCAGGTAACTGAGCAGAGGTCTGCTTGTCCTATAGGGTGTGTGTCTGTCCAAAATAACCTTGCTATAGATACTTGAGATAACAGTTGAGATTTTGTTTTGTGTGCCTAAGAACAAGCAGGAGATACTCTTTTTGGTTGGAAAGTTTACTTGGACCCAATTTTCACTGAGTTTTGGTGAATCATGTCACTGTGTAACATCAATCTTCTTTTTATTTCTGAAAGTCTAAATGTATATCCAGGGGGAATTTTCCATATTATTGCTTTATGATAATGGATTTCTCTTTCCAAGTTCATATGCCTTTAGGAAGAAACAGTATACACTTTGAAACACCTGGAATTTAGTCAACTATATGAGTATGTAGGTGTCTTTCAAATCAAGCAAAGGATGGTGAGAATTAGTGTGAAGAAATTATCTTGTTCTGGCAGACTGATGTCATGATTAGGTTATATTTAATCTCAGCTGTGCAGCTGCTTTCTACTCATTTTCAGAAATTAGTGTTCTATTAAAAAAAGAAGACACTCATACTATGCACTCATACTAAAATTTAACTTTTTAGAACCAATTCTCTTGAGAATTATTTCGTATCAAGGGAGAGCTATTAATACTTTTTCTTGGGAATTGCTAAGAATTAGATCAGGTTTACTGTGGGATCCCTAAGGCAAATTCTGAAATAAGGTGACTGGTTTCCAACCCTGACATGAAGCATCAGAAAGAGAAGCAATTTCTTTTTTTTTTTAATTTTCTATCAATGCCAAATTTGTCCAAATGTTAGTGAATGTGGGCTGGGATATTTAGATTACCTCATCATAAAAGGGTATAATCCTAGTCAAGATGAACTTGGATCTTATTTAATATTTTGATGTTAATGTGCTACCATTACAAAAGTAAGTAAATAAATAATAGTTAACCCATGCATCATCAAAATGAAAATAAGAAAAAAATATGAAAGATTTCAATGAAAATAACCTGATAAGATAATAAAACCAAGTCTTGTCTTTCTTAAAATGCCTGTTTTCCTCAAGATCCCAACTACTTCAAATTCAAAGCAAAGGCACCAAAAACAATAGTAGCTAGAAAGAGCTCATATTGTCATGACAAGATACAACTGCTGGGGGTGCAGAGGCATCTGCAGAAGTCCTTGTCTCATGGTACCTCGAGTGTCTCTGAATGGTCCTGGCAAGTCTTCCCAAAAAAGCCAGAACCGAATTAGTGAAACAGGGAATAGATGGAGCTCTGTGGTGATTTACTGTATTTCCCCATATAGAAGATGCACCTTTTTCAAAAAATTTAGGGTCTAAAAACTGGGTGCATCTTATACAGTGGTTGCAGATCATTGTCAAGTCATTTAAGAAGTGTGGCATTTCAAATGCCATAGATGGAACTGAGGACGAGGCAATATATGAAGACAGTGATTCGTCATCAGACACAGATGAGGACAAGCTAATGGTTGGGAGTTTTGACAGTGATGAGGAGTTGTATGAATTTTACGATGAATAAAACTTGAGTTCAATAACTTTATGTGATACATTTTTTTTCAAATTTCGGGCCCCAAAATTAAGGTGCATCTTATACATGGGAGCGCCTTATACATGGGGAAATATGGCAATTGGTTTGTGTGAATTACTAGAATCTGGTAAAGATAAAAGGAGGGGAAATCACCTTCCAAAAATATGCTATCTTCAAAAATATAGGGTCTGGTGTTAGGCCCCTGTTGTCCAGGTCTGAGGGAGAATCTCTCTGTGTTCCTAACATAGATCTTTCAATTAATACTAAGTGACCCATCTCCAGCACCACAGATCTCAGACTTCTGTCCTAAAGGCCTAGAGATAAAACAGAAACTTTGAAGCTCCTGAGATGTTCAACAGGTCCCCAGCTTTTGCATGATCGAAGCTTTCTTTCTGTATAAGATCATTGAGCCAAACATTTTTATTTCCTCCCAAGTATTTCTTACAGTCGGTACCAGTGTTTCCTGGTGGGTCTGCCCAAGTTTTCCAGATGTATCCAGATGTATCATCATGTTACCTATGACCATCATCTTCTTAGTTTCCCTACAACATTGAGATATAACCTATTACAAAAGGTGTCCATAGTAAATTGTAATTAAAGGAGGGGGGAGCCCTGTTTTCTTATCACCCATTATGGAAAGGTATTTGAGACATTTTAATGAAAGGATGCGTACTAAAATGTCCCTTGAGATTTCAGCTGACCAGATAGTCCATTTATCTTCAAATGTACTACAAAAGTAAAGAAATTTGCAACTGAAGAAAGATTTCTTTGTTTTTTAATGCATCTATGTTGTAAACGAGAAGTTAAAAAGACAGCTCAGATCTCTGGAACGATGTGTATGGGACACCATCAGTAATGCCCAATTTTTTATAAACAAAGGAACAAAAATCACGGTTTTAGAAACACATTCAAATATATTTTAGTCGCTGATGTCAATTTTTCAATCTTAGTGAATACTGTGGGTTGAGTTGTGTCCTCCAAAAAAAATATGTTAAAGATCTAACCCCTAGTACTTGTACACGTGGCCTAATTTGGAAATATGCAGATGTGATCAAGTTAAGATGAGATCATTGGTGTGGACTATAATCCAATGTGATTGGTGTTCCTTTGTGAAAAGAGAAGAGACACAAACACAGACACAAGAGGAGAGAACACCATGTAATGACAAAGACAGAGACAATCCAAGGAGTGCCAAGGATTGTCAGCAAAGCACCCGGAGCCAGGAAGAGGCAAGAAAGGCTCTCCTACAGTTTTAGAGGCAGTGTAGCCCCACTGGCACCTTAATTTTAGAGTTCTAGCCTACAGAACTATGACAATACATTTCTCTAGTTTTAAGCCACCTTTGCTAGGGCAGCCTTAGAAAGCAGATACAGTGCCTAAGAGAGGGATGAAAAGACAAGAAAACCAGAGGACTTTGTACATGACATCTCTTTAGAGGCATAGGGCATTAACTCGGAGGGAGAGTAAGGACACTATAGTTCTGAGAGAGTAGGTGACTCACCAAGGGATAAGCTCATGGTGTATCAGATAAAATACTGGAATTCTGGTATCCTGACCCACAATCGTTGTGTACTCTTTCCACTTGAGCAGGTGGCATCTCGACTTAGTACATGTTATTAAATAATCCTGAATGACAAGTACAGAGCTATGCAGTTGCAGAAATTTGATTAATGTTATTTGATATGGATGCATTTTTTTCCCTAATGAAATGAGGCATAAATTTTGTGGCACGCTTTGCAGCCACATTCAAGATGTTCTAATCAATTTGGCATTATGTGAAAAATTTAGAAAATAAATTTGCAACAGATTTATTTACTATCTCCCAGAGTTTGAACAGAAAGAGGACACCCCATAGTACTATTAATAATACTGTCACAGTGACACCATGACCTGTGGGTGAGAAGCCAGAAGGCCTTGTCCTCCTGGTGGCTTCTCTCCTCAGATTTATGAATCAGCTGGACCTGGGGTGGGGGACAGTATGAGGAAAGCAGATTCACTTGCTCTTTAAGAAAATTCTCTCAAACTTTTATTTAATTCTTAATAATTCTTATGACAGCATAAGAGTTGATATTAAACTTAGTTTTATATTTTGTTTCTATGACTCATTAAGCTTACCTATGAAGGAGGCTAACCATGATTGGTAGATTACTGACTCCCCTTTGGTTATGAACATAGATGGACCCAAAGCGAAGACATGGTAACACCATAGGAACGCTTTTTTCCTGAGTCAGAGGAATGTTCTCTAGACGCTTTCCCTCAAACTTGATGTTTCTCCCACACAGAGACATACAACATACTGCCATGGTGATTTATAGAGATCATTCACAGACCATTGAAAATTGTGAGCAATTTTTTGACAGAGAAGATTTGAAGGGTGCACAGCTTTCAATGGCTTGACTATTCAAATGTAGAGTTAATTTTTTATGTGAGAGTGCTTCTCTTGAGTTAAGAGATAAATACTAATGGTGAGTGTAGAGTTCTAACCTTAGTGTAGAATTCCCTGTTGGAAGTACATTAGAGAGTATAATAAAGGATATAATTTAAGCATTTAAAGCATGGGCATTGTATTATTATGAAACATGTTTGTCAAACCTGATGGAAGCCTGAACCCAAGTGAAAGATGGAAAGAAGGAAGGAAAGAAGAAAGGAAGGAAGGGAGGGAGGAAGGAAGGGAAAAAAGCATATCATCTAAACTTCTGAATGAAAAGATCAAAGATGAGATGACAATTACCACAAATTAAAACTCAAAGCGAAGAATCAACACTACAGAGCTGAGTCAGTGATAGGGAAAGCAAGACTGAAAAATCAGACAGAGAGTGAGAGGGAAGATTGAATGCAACTACCATCGACCCCACTGCAGTTCTAGGAAATGTTCAGCAAGGCTGGAAATTCTCAAGCTATCAATAAAATCACAATCAGAGTGCTCTGTCTCCCAGGAATGGCTTTTTGTTTGTTTGTTTGTTTGTTTGTTTGTTTGTTTGTTTGTTTGTTTGTTGTTAGTAACTCCCTTTGTAATCAGGCAGTTGGTAGTAACCCAGAGGAGGGGTGGCCTCAGAGTAACCCCCAAAGGGACCGGTTCTCTCCATAACATCTGTAATATCTCCCTTTGCTCTGACCAATAGGTAATCAAGACCATAAATACTGGCTTTAAGTCCCTGCAGCCCGCTGAACTAGGCAGAGCTCAGATTGACCTTCAGGCTTGAAGCCCATTGGTTGCTCAGAGAATTTGCTGCGGTTGGAAGGACAAGCATTGAAGGAACTGTAACATTTTTCCTCCCTCATCCTGTTACTTCTGAGCTCGTTTGGGGATCTAGGGGTAGTAAACTTGTGTGAGTTACAACCACACTCCTGGCTACTGCATATCCCTTTCATGGGGAAGGACTAGATTGAAAAGGATAAAGAGGAAGTCAAAAAAGTAGTGACTAAAGAGAAGCAGAAAAATTTGTCTACAGATTTGAGGTCTAGACCATTGGAAGTTACCTCCGAGGGAAAATTCATCTTTACTCGTAGCACCTGGGCACTGAGAGTTCAAAGATCAGTAGAGTGTTGTCTTGCCATGAGTTGAGTTACAGTTTTTATGTAATGGGAGAGATATGTAATTTTATATGTAATAAAAATATGTAATTTTAATGGGAGAGAGACATATATTCAGATAATTTAAAATAATGTGGGGAGTACTAAGACCAGAAAAATGCAGTGGATGCTGTGGGTGCCCTGAGGAGTTGGCTTAGCCTGAGGGGTCCGGGAAAGTTTCTTAGAGGGAATGACTTCTCAGCTAACTCTTCAAGGAGCTCAATATTTTATTTTTTACTCAACATTTTCTTTTTATAATTTTTTACTCAGTAATTACTGTTTCTGGGACATATCTTTACATTTTTTTATCTTTTAAAGACCAATGCTTCTTAAGTGTTTTTCTGCAGTGGATTATAAATACTCACTAAAATGTGTTCCAATCCTATTTTGGAGATTGAAAAGCGTTACATAGCTCTCACATTTGCCCACCTTTCCTATAATGGTATAATTATTGTTAAGTGAACAAACTGAGAGTTGTGAGATGATAAGTAAGAAACTATTATGAAAATTGAAGCACTTTAAAAGGCAGTTCCAGCTCTTTACAGAAGTGATTTTCTGCGAAGTACATGTGGATAACAATAAAAGATAAGTAAGGTGTTTTCTCTCTCCATAAGGCTTACAGCTTTTAAGAGATAAAGGAACATAAAGAAACAATAGCATAAAACACACAAGGGCCCAATTATAAATAAATTTTATTTCAAAAGTTGTTGTCAGTCTGTTAGATATAATTTATTTTCCAGTAATAACAGTGCTATTAAGAAAATTCCATTTTTTAGGTCAGCCTGCAAAAATACATAAGGCAGCTTAAATGTAGCACTAATAATCCTGAGTAGTAATTATCCCAAAATCCTCAGGTACTGACTGTAAGTAGTCTGTGGATTTAGGTGCTTGTCAGAGGCATAGTGGAATTAGGGTCAGGAAGAATTTCCCAAAGGAAGCACTGTGGGTTTAGGCTTCTCATCTATAGGAATAATACCAGACTTATAAAAAGTTGAATTAGCATGAACAGTTGAGGTCCGATGAAACAACTAAGGAGAGGAAAGTCAGTGAGTCCAACATGCACTGGGGTTGGGGAGAGAATCTTCTAGAAGTAGTTCAGCTTCTTTAACAACTCCAGGAGTCACTCATCTGATCTACTCAATGGTCTTTCTCATTTGTAAAACTTTCTGAGTATTATGAAATCTCAGAAAAACTTCCAGGAAAAAATTATAATTTTATACCTATGCTCGTATTATCCCTCTTTCAATATGATATGAAAGAATAGAAAAACATAATACAATACTTTTTAAAAAATGCATGTTCACCCTAAAGAATGCTCTCAATGATGTATCACATACTTCCATTATCACTAAGCTACTGAACAATTTGTATTAAACTAAAAGAAAGACATGAGCATGTGAAAGGTATTTCCTATTTGGAAGTATCACTAGTGAGATACCAAAAAATAGCGTGGCTGGATGAATAAGAAAACAGGCCCCAATATATGCTGCTTACAAGATCAAAAGATACACATGCAGACTGAAAGTAAAGGGATGGAAAAAGATACTTCATGAAAATAGAAACAAACAAACAAAGAAAAGCTAAGGTAGCAATACTTACACCAGACAAAATAGACTTTATTTTTAAAATTTTTTTTATTCATTTTTTTTAAGCTGAGCCATCCTGCCACCTGTTAGCAGCTCAGCGGCTGCTCAGCTCGGGCCGGGAATCAAACGGCTGTTGTTCAGAGCTCAAATTCTTGAGCGAGCTCTTAACTAACTGAGCCACTCAGCTGGCCCAACAAAATAGACTTTAAAACAAAGACTATAGTGAGACAAAGGACTCAGTAGTCCCATTTGTGGATATTTATCTGAAGAAAACCAAATTGCTAGCTCAAGGGGATGTGTGCATCCATATGTTCATTTTAGTATTGTTTACAATGGCCAAGATATAGAGTCTGCCTGGGTGTTCATCAGTGGATGAATAGATAAAGAGGAGGTGGTACATATATACAATGGAATATTGCTTGGCCATGGAAGTGAATGGGTTCTTGCCAATTGCGGCAGCATGGATGGACCTGGAAGGTACTGTGCTGAGTGGAGTGTGTCAGACAGAGAAAGACACGTGCAATGTGATTTCATTTATATGTGGAATCTAAGAATAAAATCAACAAGTAAAATGGAAACAAACTCATAGATTCAGAGAACAGTTTGATGGTTGCCAGATGGGAGGAGGACTGGGAGTGGGTGAAAAAGGGGAGGGGATTAGGAAATACAAATTGGTCATTACAAAGTAGTCATCGGGATGTAGGGTAGCGCATAAGGAATGTAATCAATAATTTTGTAATAACTGTGTATGGTGTTGGGTAACTAGTAGAATTATCTAGGTGATAGAAGGGAGAGAGGGTCGGGAGGCAGGGTGGAAAAGGTGAAGGGATTAAGAAGTATTATAAATTGATAGTTACAAAATAGCTTTGGGGATGTAAAGTAAAGCATAGGGAATATAGTCAATAATATGGTAATAACTATGTACAGTGCCAAGTGGGTACTAGACTAGTCAGGGGGATCACTTCTTAAATTCTATAAATGTCTACCCACTATGCTATACACCTGAAATTAATATAAAATAAATATTGAATATTTACTGTAACTGAATGTCCACTTTCACCACTTTTGTTCAATATAGCATTAAGAAGAAGTAAAATTGTCATTATTTGTAGATGACATGATACTATATATGTAATTTGTCCTTTATTTTCTGGGAATTTTAAAGACATACAGTTTGATATAGAGGAAGGTAATTAATTGACCTTTTTGAATGATATATCCAAAGACATGTTTGTATTCCAAACTGAAAGTCAATCTGAAAAAATATTATATCTTTGGGCATTGTTTTTTATTCATGGACTTTATCAAAAAACTTATTGTTCAATTAATCGTAAGGCAGTAGGCTGGGTGCTTCGAGAGGCATAAGGGGAATCAGATAGAATATGTCCTTCAAAAAGGTAAATAAGTAATGTACATCTATATCACAATGTGGAATGATGCTCTTTGCCATTGAAGGATTGAGTTTACAAAGGAAGAGAAAATCTCATTGACAGGAGGGAGAGCAGGATAATCAGGGGCATATTCAGTGAGAAATTGCGTTTTCGCTGGGATTTTGACTAAAGGTTACATTGAAATGGTTAATTCATGTAAAGCGTTTGGAATAATGATAGACACAGTAAGTATTCAGTAATTGTTGGCTGTCCTTAGGATTACAATGACGACGATGATGATGATGATGGCAGTGGTAAGTGGTGGTGATGGTGACTGTGATGTTAATGGTGATGGTGATGAGGGTGGAGGTTCTGTTGGTGGTATTGATCTTGGTGATGGTGGTCCTGGTGTGAGTGGTGATGGCAGTGTTGGCGATTTGGCTATAACTTTTAGGGAAACAATAGTACAGCCTTAGAACTCTCAGTGACTGAGAGATGTCATCGAGAAAGCAGACTATGTAATTATTTTGAGCTTTACTCCAGTTCTGAAAACTTTCCTAATCATCTCAACCAGAAATGATGTTCCCTTCTTGGGATCCTTCTTGAAATGATCTTTGAATGTTTTTGTTATCGTTGTTGTTACTGTGTGTGTGTGTGTGTGTGTGTGTGTGTGTGTGTGTGTGTGTGTGTTTAATAGCCTTTATCTGAGCCATGTTCTCAATAACAAATGCACTCTGTGCAGATCTGAAGAAATGCTTCGTTCCTGTTTTCTTCCATATTTTAATGAACTATCTGGTCTGGAAATACTAGGGCTGAACTTAGACATTCCCTGTACATCACCTCACGTGATTTCAGAGCAAGTTCTGAGCTACACACGGCCCGATGCCTGTGTGCTGTGATCTTTTCTTGCTCTTCTAGCTCCCTGCCGTCAAACGCTACCCCCAAAAGAGATGACGCCTTTCCTCATTGTATCCTGAGACCTATCCTGAAACCTACAGCCCCTCTTGCACACTGAGGCCACGCTGTGACATTCCCATTCAGCCCCTCCTGATGCCACAGCATAAAATTCCCCCAGTCCCTAATGTGCAGTGCTTTCTCTCTTAAAACAGAATCTATTCTACCCTGATAATCTGTTACTGTTCATCATGAGAAAAGCTGGGGGGTTAAAAGAAGGGGATAGAATGGTGTCTTTAACCTCCTAAGTGAGCATTGCTCCATGCTTTTGAAATCATTTTCTATCACTTGTATAGATGTTTAGGAATTGATCCATCATTGTGTTGGTTTTAATTATTTGCCTCTTGTTCAGTCTATTTAACATTAGTATATTGGCTCTCAGTTTTCCATATGGCCTCAATAAATTCTATCTGAAGGAATAAATCAGAGCCCGTTTTTCCACTCCATGCATGATACAGCATTAGACATCTATGAACAAGTGTGAATTATAAAACCACTTGGTGTTCTGTTATGTAACCAGCGTCATTTTACAGCAAGAAGCATGATGCTTGGTATTTTAAAAAGTGGGTTTGTTTTGTTTTCTTTTTGAGAGGACCTGTGTAACTGTCGCATGACTCTATCATCAAATGAACTTTGTTAGCCCTAATTTACAGGCACGGGGACAATAATTTTGTAACATCCTGTTCCATCACACCTTTGCAGGCTTTGTTCAGTGCTTGATACCTGAAAAGATACTTGTCTGTCTTCACCTGCCCAGTGATACTTGATAGTAACTCTGGCAATAGTAATACAACTTCAGTAAAGATCTAAAGACACTTTTTAAGTACATTCAATGGCTTGACATTTTAAAGTCGCTGGGGAAAATATAAGCAGGTAAATAGGGATTATTTTTCACAAGTGTGCAGGCCAAGCTAAGAAAATAATATTTTGATATTACTAAAGTTGTAGCCAAGGGTGACGTGACACAATGTCTGAATTTACACCTTAATTTCATTTGTGTCCCTTGGTTCCTTCTGTCTATAAAAAGTGTAATGATGTGTTTATACATACGAGCAAATGTCAGATACACAGGGAAGTGTTTCAAGAGTCTCTAGATGAACAGTTCCCAGGACAAGTCTGTTAAGATGCTTCTTCATGAGAGAATTCCTTTTAAATAATTGTGGGATATGCTGTATACTATGAGTGTATCATTTTCTGGAGTTTACAATGTACGTTAGCGATTTTAAGGTTCTGAGAAGTCCTGTATTAAGAATATCTTGTTTTGGATTTCTTAGCCCAGCACTTCTGAGCATATGACAATACATTCCCCTCAACCCTTTTTTGGGAGGCAACCTCAGTTGCAGTTTAGAATGCACTTTGGAAATATGTGCTCTAGATTAAGGATTCCCAGAGGATATTATGAACAAGTAAAATTAAATAATATATTAGGGGACTGTCATAGAGTTGCTAACCTTATTTTACCAAGTACAGACATAAAAAGAAAACTGTAAATTGATATCACTATAATTTATTAAAAGGAAGGTCATTTTATTACCCCCCCAAAAAAAAACACTTGGAAAGGGCAGTACAAAATAAAGAAACTTTTAAAAATTAAATGTATTTAGCGACATAAAAATTTAAAATATCATTTTTATTTTTCTCACTCCATTTTGAACCAATGAGAATTTCATTAGGAGCATATAATACTATCCATTGTTTTCGCCTATGGAGTATTCCTTTCTCCTTCTTTAGAACTCCCTTTTTTCCATACGGAGAATCCATTCAATGTGGTTTGTTTGGGGTTGTTGTGGGGAGCTCACTGTACTCCTTGGTCAAAGGGGTAGGGTGTGACCTGCCACCATTGCCTGATCACAACCTTAGAATGTCAGCTTCCATCTTTAGAATATGTACAGAGAATATTTTAAAGAGGAGCACTTTTGAAAGATTGTTTTGGCTGCTACATGGAGAATGGCTTTAGAAGAAAGAGTGGAAACTAGGAGACCCAGTAAGAGGCCCGGGTAGATTCCAGGGGAGCGACAATGTGACTAGGTTCGTCACAGAGGATGTGACAATGAGTCAGGGTTTGAGATTCTTTTACTGA
>NW_017731463.1:1587107-1590052 GCF_001890085.2 Hipposideros armiger | reverse complement strand
GTTTCTGGGTGTTGAAACTGCCAAGGAGAGATCACTCTCAGAGCAGTTCTTAATTAATTTGAGACATTCTCCTGATGTGTTTGGGTTAGGAACAGGAAAGCATAGGTTGTTAAATATTTTCCCTTACATGTGTATTTTGTTGCAAATATTCACCTGCAGAGGGGTCCTAATTCTTTTGTTCTCCAACAAGCACACAGGCTGTGGACTGCTACCATCATCAGATATTCGTTCACAGTACCAACTGGGTAATCACTTCAGAGCAAAGTTGCCTTCAGACGCTCAAACCCAAAGAGTCACACCAGAACTCTTATCCTGTTATTCTAGGCGCTACCCAAATGCCATCTTACTTACTCGACTAGTTTGCTATGGCTGCTGTAACAAAGTACCACAACCTGGCTGGCTGAAACAATAGAAATATATTGTCTCGCAGCTCTGCAGGCTGAGTGTCTGAGATCAAAGTGTCGGTCACCAGGGTTGGTTTCAGGTGAGCCCTCTCTCCTTGGCCTACAGATGGACGTCTTCTCCCTCCTCACAGATTTTTCCTCTGCATATGTCTGCATCCCCATTTTCTCTTCTTATAAGGACAACAGTTGTATTAGATAAGGGCCAACCCTAATGACGTTATTTAACCTTAGTTACACTTTTAAATAGTCCATCTCCATGCAGTCACATCCTCATAGGACTTTAACATAGGAAGCAGCCCATAACATTCATTTAACTCCAGTTTTGCACTTTCTTCTGACCCAATCCTTCTGCTTTCCAGTCATTCCCCGTTGCTGGCTCTCCTTCCAGCCATTTACAGCATGCCCTCCAACATACCTGCTCAATGATAAAGGTGACAGAGGTACCCGGTCCCCATTTCTGGGTATACTGTCCTATGTCAGTCTGTCCCCAGAGTGCCAGCTGATGGTAGCAGTTCTCAACTCCTTGATGACTGGGGAAATTTGTGAATGGTATTTCCCTTTGGAACTATAACCTGCAAAGCTATTGAGCAGTCTTGAAATTCAGATCAGTGTAGACTTTTACCGTAGAGCCCAGCAGACCTTCGGTGTTCTTTTTGCTCTTTCTCTGATATCTGGCAGCTTCTTTTCCCAGATTCTCAACCATAAGGCTCCATGAGGTCACCCAATATTGATTTATAATCCTTGGGTGATTCAGGTCCTTGCTACTCAATGGCCAGCTGCAGCAACGTCGTACCTGGGGAGCCTGTTAGAAATGCAGAATCTCAGGATGCACCCCAGATTAACTAAATCAGAATCTGTATTCTAACAGTGTGATTCCTATGCACATTACAATTTGAAAAATGTTGGTCTAGGTNCCACAGTCAAAGGGAATGGAGAGAGCTTACAAAAATTTAATTCTGTAGATATCTATAGACAAGTAATATAGAGTGCATCTGTCCAATGGATTTAAAATCGGTAAAGTGCTGTATGACCCATTAATGTTTAAAATTTGATATTTAGATGACATTGATGAAAGGCGAATATTATAAGTATATTTAGATACTATCTAGACAATGATATCTGATTATTGGGCAGTCTCAAGTTTTGTATATTGAGGGGTGGGTGTAAGCAGAGCATGCACTGAAGAAAATAATTGTGGTTTTCTGTATTTGGTACTATCATGTGGTCTAGACTTTGCATTTTAAGACTTAAAACTCAATAAAAGTAGAAAATGAAAGATTATGAAAGAAAAGAAAAACTGTTTCACTGAGAAAAGGAGTAAGAAGAAAATTTAGGCTTGGTAATGTGAAGCTGATATTTGACAGCTAAGGCTTAGAAACAGTGTGTTCAAGTCTTTTATCTAGGGCAGGCTATCACTACCATTGCTCAAGTTAATGCCCCGACACCAGTGAGATTACCTGAGAAGGACGTTCTCTTTGTATTTCACACTCCTTGGAATTCAGGACTTAACAAGGTTAGTTATGTTATCAGGCTGAAAAGTCCCATTAATATGCTGACTCTCAGAAGTGACATTACCTTGCTTTGTGCCATTTCGTCTTTTACTAATATGATATGGTGGAGACATTTTAATCATGTCGTGTAACACTGAGGAACTGGACGTTGGGAAGGTCTCTATTGTTCCGTTTTAAGGTAACAGCTTCTTAAATCCATTGACAAGGGTCATTTCATTTTGCTCTGCATAAGCGAGAAGAGGCTTATTTATTGAGCTGGATTTTCTCACCAGCAGAGAGGAGGCAATAGTCAAGCCTTGCGAGCTGTGAAATGGAAAGCAATTTTCCTTTCAGATTCCTTCCTAGTGCAGCTTTTTAAAATTAGCTACCACAACACAACAACGATGGGCAGAGTATACTTCTTTTATATGTCTGTATAACTGATCGAAACTTCCTCTTGTATCTTTTTTTCTATTCATGGATGAAGGGTCAAAAAGGATAGTGAGAGGCTGTATATGTGGCTGCATCTTGCCTATTATATATAACTAAATCACTTCCTGTTTATCCTGTCACTTCCTGCTGACTAACGGTCTTTTGGGTCAAGTTTCTTCCTGAGTCCTCTTCCTTTCTCATCTTTTCTTGGATGGCTTTCTGGTGCAGCAGTGTAGGTTACATGACATCATGTCTGCAAAAGGGGCCTTGGACCGCTCACTGACTTCCGGTCCTTGTTTGCTCCTCAGGCTCTCATGCGCCTTCTCTGAGATATCTTCTCCTACTCTGTCTTTGGGTCTTGCCCTCTTCCCTGGCTGCATTCACAGTTTCTCAGCACTGGAGCGGTGTTTGGTCTCTTCTTCGGGCATGATCAGTGTAAGGCATTCCCCTCTTCCCGCCACCATCACTGCGCCCATAAGCGGCCACCCTCATCTACAGGTCCCTCATTCCACACTGTGGAGAACCCTCGTAGGTAACATAATTCTTCGTTCTCATTTGGTGTCTGTGCACAGCACTCCAGGGCCCCAGGAACTTTTTGGATCTCTTTCACCTCTCAGAG
>NW_017731463.1:1576102-1578238 GCF_001890085.2 Hipposideros armiger | reverse complement strand
TATTAACTTTATTGACCAAACATAAAAAAATAGAAGTACATAAATATAAATATAATCTACAACAGGACACGTCTTTATTTATGTAATGCTATTCTTGCTTATCAAATTGGAGATTTTCTAGTTTAAAAGGTACTGTTCAAAATATATTTCATTTTTAATTGTATTTAAGGGTCACTATCAAATATCTATGGTTATTTTGCAAGATGTCCTTAAACCAAAGGAATCAAATGATTCTTGACTTTATAGCATTGAAAGTATAAAGTTCATTTAGGTAGCAGTGACCATTAAAGAATCCCAATACTAACTCAAAATACAAGAAGGCTCCCAGGTGTTAAGGACTAGTATATTCTGAGTTTGGTCTTTGAGAAATTCAATTCAAATCCTGGCTACTAGTTCTTGAGTCTCTACCAGGTACTGTGCTCTAGTCCTTGAGCAGTTCACAGTCTAGTGATTCTTATACAGTCAACATCTATTCAACATTATAAGTTGTAATGGAGGAGTAGATACCATTCTGTGAGATCCTGGGGAGGAAACTTTCCTTCAATACAGACCAGGAGGTTAGGGAGGCAATAACCAAGGCAACTTTCAGGAGAAAGTGACACTTGTGCTGTGTCTTAAATAGAGGAAATTATTCCAACCAGAATAAACAGTGTTTGTGAAAGTATGGAATATGAAGCATCATTCTACTATGGTTACAGAATTTCAAGTTGATGATTTCTAGCTATAAGATCCAGAAGAGATAAGGATGTGACCTGTGAAGTAGAAAAGAAGCAACCACGGAAGGCCTGCATGCTGTGCAAGTCCTTACTCTATCCAGACACAATGAGAAGGCCACTGAAGACTTTTCATTAGAGAAGAGGCATATTTAAACATGCATTTTGGATGGTTCATTCTTGTTTTAGTTCTGAACATTTTCATTTATTGACTTTCAAAGAATTTAGTATTGAAAGCCAAGGTAGAGATTTTAATGGAAACCTATGTGAAATACCTAGCATATCTTGTCACAAAAACTCAGTAGATGTTCATTTATTCTTTCNGGCCAAAGGGAAGATTATTAACACCCCCAACACACACACACACACACACACACACACACACACACACACACACACCCTAATAGTCCCTCGCACTCATAGGATCCTTTTGATATTCTATATATTCCTCTCCAGTAGCTCCATCAGGTAACTGAGTTCATTGGAAATGATCCCCATGATGATAATGTTCTTATTATGAACTGTAGTATCCTCCATTTAAGGAGAAGCTTTGACGATTTCCCATTTTTAACATACTTTATCTCTCTGCTTCTCCAATCACACATAAAGGAAAAGGACAATCTTCCTGCCCATAGATGTGGCTTTAGTGATTTTCAGCAACACAGAGTATGAAAAGCTCCCTGCCCCAGCCTCAGAGCCCTAAGCCCTCCAAGTGGCTCAGAGGGTGAACCCGGTATCAGGCTGTGGGTGCAATTTCAGCTTCCTAGCTGTGTGATTTGGGGAAAATGACACACTCCTCTGTTTTCCTTCTTTGTGGGGGAGGGTGGGGCTGTAAACCAGGGATAATGATAGTATCTAAAGGGTTGTTGTGAGGATTAAAATGCCTGACACTTGTAAGGCCTCTGAATCAGTCATAGGCACTTAGGAAGCATTTGATAAAGGTCACAGAACAATGTCTAGTTACCACTACTACCTAAAACCACTGGCCCACCCTCTCCAACCATTGTGCAGCTTGACTTGCTGTGAAAGCTGGTATCCTCAACTCTTTATGTACATGAGGTGATTATAGCATATAGCTGTATGGAAGGAATTAAGAGTTCTCTGTTATAAGATACCTGCCACTTCTAATGAAGTGGTATGGTGTTATTTGAAAGTGGATTTAAATTATTTAAAAAATGTATTCTGTCTATTTTTGGAAAACCACCAAAAGTTATAAAAAATAATCGTAAATTATACACACCAAGAGAGGAGATAAAATGGAATCATATAAAATGCTTAATTAAAACAAGAGGAAGCAGTAGAAGAGGAGAGAAAAAATGAAGAACAAATACAATGAGTAGAAAATGACACAAAGATGGTAGATTTTAATCCAAATAATATCAATATCATTTTAAATGTGAAAAATAGAGAAGTACCACAGAAA
>NW_017731463.1:1569467-1570382 GCF_001890085.2 Hipposideros armiger | reverse complement strand
GCCAAAAGCTCCAAGCTTCCCAACCTCACGTGGGCCCTCAGTGTCTGTCAACAGCCCTGTTACTAATCCTTTGTCAGAGGCCTCTCCCACTGCGCATAGCAGCGCTTCTAATTTCTTACCTCTTTCTTCAAATTCTAAATAATACAATGGCCTCTAAAGATTGTCATGCCTTCGGGTTTATAGGAAAGCTCGTGACATAAACATACCATTCTTCACACGTTGAAAATACTTTCATTTTGTAGCCACAGCCTTTCTTTCCATATCAGAAAGGGGTTTGACTCACTTCCTGCCTAAATCAAATCCCTTGTATTTGGATTCTAATTCTGTCCTATCTCTTCTAGGACCTTCCTTATCTATAATTCTCTTTCATATGGGTTTTTAATTCCCACCTCCTAACTTTTAAGGTATGTAAATACTACATTCTGTGTTTGTAAAGGGCAGATGGAAAAAAACAAAGAGAAGAAAATGTAAGTCCCCACTATAATAAATCTACATGAACGTTGATAGCATTTCTATGTTCTGTGACCATAAACTAGAAACAACCTAAAGGTCTATAAACAAATTGTAGTATACTCATGCAGTGGAAATGACTCAGCAGTTAGAAGGAACCCTGATACATCCAATAATATGAACATCAAAAATAGTACATTGAGCAAAATAAGCCAGGCATGAAAAAGCACATACTGTGAGATTTTGTTTTATAAAGTTCTGGGACAGGAAAAACTAAAACATGGTTATAAAAAATGTGAGTCCTAGTTTTCTGTCTCAGGACAAGGGGTCATCTAGACCAAAAGGGATTGTGAGGGCGTTCAACTTATGAAAATGATGGAAATGCTCTGCCCTTGTAAGTGGTACATCCATTTGTCAGAACTTATCACATTTTAAACTGGAAATCTGTGCATTTGGTATTTATAA
>NW_017731463.1:1561868-1563857 GCF_001890085.2 Hipposideros armiger | reverse complement strand
TGGGCTCTCTATTCTGCTCCATTGATCTATGTGCCTGTTTTTATGTCAGTATCATACTGTTTTGATTACTGTAGCCTTGTAGTATGTTTTGATGTCTGGTAGCATGATACCCCCAACTTTGTTCTTATTTCTCAGGATTGAGGCTAAGACAGCATTCTAAGATTCCCTTCCTGAAGCAAGTTTCTCTGTCTCAATCTGTTAGGCAGGAAAGTAGGGATGGGGGAGTGTCAAAGGTTACTTCAGAGGTTTTGTTTTGTTTTTAAATAAACAGCTTAAAATCAATATCACAAAAAGCAGCATCAGGTGGCAAAATTTTGGTTCTCTTCACTGTATCTCCATTCTGAGGATGCACTACAAACTTATTCTGCTCTTGAGTTTTCACTGCTCTTTATTACAATGGAACTTACATCAAGAAACCATTTGTTTCACTTTCTTTACCTCCTTCTGTAGCATTCCCCACACTTACACTTTGTATTTCATACAAGAGACACAAATGGTGCTTTGTCTGAACATGACTTGGAAAACGCTCCTCTGGTTGATAATATTCATCTTGAGCTCTGGGAGAGGGTGGGAAACAGTTCTTAGGGTCATCTCAATTTCCTTTTATGCCCTAATTATTGTCATCTTTGCTGCCTTGCTGTTTTTGCTGCCTGTCTTTAAAGCTTCTTAGGCTTTGAAGTAGCACAAAGTTCTTGCTTTGTGTGTTAAAAATTCAGATACATTCCCATGATCTAAATTAAATATCTGCTCAGAAACAATCAAGGAGCTCTACCCCATAACTAACTTATTTTCATTGTTCTTTGCCAGAAAGTGGGGAAATATATTTTTACTCTTTCTGAAACCAGAGGGCAAACAAGTCTGGGGCTTGTGCTGCCTGCGCCACTCAGCCAATAGACCGACACAGGAGTTGTGTCATAGAATAAGCGTTTATTATCAGAGCACTGGTGGTCTGAGAAGGCAGAGGGTTAACACCTCCAAAAACTGCCTTCACATTCTCAGACCAGCCTGGGACATTGAAGGCAAAACCTGGGCGTTCCTCCAGAGGCCACGTGATGGTTCCATCCAGGGGTCTGCATGGGCCTCCCCTCTGGCGATGTGGCTCTTTAACGTGGTCATCAACCCAGGAGCAGTGATGACAGTAACCTGGAAAGATGTGAGGCCACAGAGATTGTGATCCGTAAGCATGGGGTACTATGGTCAGTGAGCAAGGGGTACTGTGATCAGTGAGCATGGGGTACTGTGTTCAGTAAGCAATGGGTACTGTGATCAGTGAGCAAGGGGTACTATGGTCAGTGAGCAAGGGGTACTGTGATCAGTGAGCAAGGGGCATTGTGATCAGTAAGCAAGGGGTATTGTGATCAGTGAACATGGGTTATTGTGATCAGTGAGCAAGCATAAATTCAGGGTAATTATCTAAAGTAGGACAGGGTATATTCCAAACTCAGGAACTGGGACAAGGGACATTCCAAGCTCAAACCACAGGGAGGGGGTTGATCAACTGTTAAGCTCTAGGGAAGGGGAGGCCAGGGACATTGCGTGCTTCTTTTATGGGGGTCCCAACTGGGCCCTGTTTCATTTCTGTCTTCAGAACACACTAGTAATAACTGCTATGAATATTTGGGCTGTGGATCCTTTGATTTGCAGGTTCAGGTGATGTTTACAAAGACCAACATTTCCTGGGTTTCTGCTTTTGGGGCAAGGCTATAAAACTCTGAAGAGCAGGAACTTGAGGAGAAAATACAATCAACAAGATAAAATGCTTTTTGTCATCACATCTACAAATGCATTTAAATGTCCTCTTTTCTACATTTTAAAAATGTTGTAGACTAAGGCTTAAAATGTGTCTCAGATTTATCAAAAGGGGTAATCTCTGTTTTGATTATTACTCTCTCATTAGTCTCTGGATTTCAGGGGAGTTATTAGCTATGGAAGATTGGAAGAAGTACTTTTACATCATAAATTCAATCCAGTTTCAAACTGTGATCAGAA
>NW_017731463.1:1555174-1559403 GCF_001890085.2 Hipposideros armiger | reverse complement strand
TGAGTGGAAATCAGTTTTGCATGAAGAATTTTAAAAATTATGACAATTAGAGTTACACTGGGGTTTCATAAAATGCTGGATGGGAATTACTGTTGCAGCTCACTTTTCAATGTTTTGAGTCCTTTGTGCATAAAGTGTATGTTTATAAACACTGAGCCATACCTTCACTAAATATTTAATGGTGATCTGCATTGTAGCACTTGGAAGAGAATGGGGGAAATATGATGAGAAAAAAAAATTGTTTCTTCCCTCAAGAGACTCACAGAAGAGTGACTCTACTTCACTCCACATTCTTCCCTCGTTGTCCCTAAAACTGCAGGTCTATAGCCTGACTTCCATAGAAACTCAATAAATGTTCATTATTCCTATTTAATGATGACGACGACAAATATTTAATGTGCCTGTTTCAAGGAACTAAGAATAATGTTGGAAAAAAATATTGTCCGCATACGCAGATAAAATGTCTTATGTTTACCAAAAAATCTTGAGAACAGTTATCCCCTTAAAAACATGAATATTTATGGTATTCATTAAATAAAATATATTCATATTGATAACACTTTGTGCAATTCTGAGGGGTCAGCAAAGATATTTGGGCATTGCAGAGTCTACTCGTTTTCCTGAAAGAACTGTATTGTAAAATTTAATGTCTTGCCTCAGGAATAATTGGGGCCCTTCTGTTGTGATTAGGAGGTCAACTTTTCATTAACAACTTTAACAGAAAATACAAAAAGAGTTTATTTTTGTAAAGGATACAAGTCAAAATTATAACATTTTAGTTGCCTGCAAAGTCCTCATATCTCATATTTACAAAATTTCAGGGTTTTTTTCTGTGTGTGTGTGTGTGTGTGTGTATGTATGTGTAGCTCAAATTCAGGTTCAGGGTATGGATAGCTATAGTTGACATTTGTAACTAAGGGTGTGCCGTAATCTGTAGAGGGAACATGGACTGCAGTAAAAGTGATTCAGGCTCAGAACAGAGCCTACTCCATGTCTGTCTCTCCACAGAGGGGCAGACTGGGGAAGCCCTTTTACTGTGCAGGTCTGTAGCACAGGTGAGGAAATAATATTGATGTCTAAATGTCTTTGATTTCTTTGCTTTAATTATAGATTGAGTGGTGAAGTGATAGCCTTGGATGGGGAAAATTGTCCTTGTGAAGGGTGATTACAGTAGCTGAAAATTACATGCCAGTCAAACAGAATTTGTGTGGCAGCTGCCATTCTTTCTATAAGCTCGGAGTGAGATGGAGGGACGGCCATCTTGCTGTTCGTTGCTCCATTCTTTTAACATTTACTGATCACCTTTTACATGTCAGGCACTGGTTTGAGTGTTTAGAATCCAAGGAGGAATAACACAACCCCTGCCTTCAAGAAACTCATTCATGCAGCCCTGAAGCTGCCTACTGTGTATGCATCACTCTTTTCATACATGTTTTTGTCATTTTATGCAGAGGTGAGAAAGTCAAATTTCATAGAAATGAACATTCCCAAGTATATCAACTCCTCTTCCTTTAACTCCCATTTCTGCTCTTATNTGTGATCAGTAAGCAAGGAGTATTGTGATCTGTAAGCAAGGGGCATTGCGATCAGTAAGCAAGAGGTATTGTGATCAGTTAGCAAGGGACATTGTGATCAGTAAGTATGGGGTACTGTGATCAGTAAGCAAAGAACATTGTGATCTGTAAGCATGGGGGTATTGTGATCAGTAAGCAAGGGGTATTGTGATCTGAAAGCAAGGGTATTGTGATCAGTGAGCAAATTATATTGTGATCAGTAAGCAAGAGGTACTGTGGTCAGTGAGCAAGGGGATATTGTGATCAGTAAGCAATGGGCATTGTGATCAGTAAGCAAGGGGTATTGTGATCAGTAAGCAAGGAGTATTGTGATCAGTAAGCAAGGGACATTGTGATCAGTAAGCAAGGGGTATTGTAATCAGTAAGCAAGGGGCATTGTGATCAGTTAGCAAGGGTTTTTGTGATCAGTGAGCAAGGGGCATTGTGATCAGAAAGCATGGCGGTATTTTGTGATCAGTAAGGAAGGAGTATTTTGGTCAGTAAGCAAGGGGCATTGTGATCAGTGAGGAAGCATAAATTCAGGGTAATTATCTAAAGTAGGGAAATAGGACAGGGTATATTCCAAACTCAGGAACTGGGACAAGGGACATTCCAAGCTCAAACCGCAGGGAGGGGGTTGATCAACTGTTAAGCTCTAGGGAAGGGGAGGCCAGGGACATTGCATTTCTTTTGTGGGGGTCCCACCTCGGCCCTGTTTCATTTCTGTCTTCAGAACACATTAGTAATAACTGCTGTGAATATTTGGGCTGTGGATCCTTTAATTTGCAGGTTCAGCTGATGTTTACAAAGACCAACATTTCCTGGGTTTCTGCTTTTGGGGCAAGGGCTATAGAACTCTGAAGAGCAAGAATCTGGAAAGAAAATACAATCAACAAGATAAAATGGTTTTTGTCATCACATCTACAAATGCATTTAAATGTCCTCTTTTCTACATTTTAAAAATGTTGTAGACTAAGGCTTAAAATGTGTCTCAGATTTATCAAAAGGGGTAATCTCTGTTTTGATTATTACTCTCCCGTTAGTCTCTGGATTTCAGGGGAGTTATTAGCTATGGAAGATTGGAAGAAATACTTTTACATCATAAATTCAATCCAGTTTCAAACTGTGGAAGGTAATTTTAATGCAATGACAACTGGATAATATTTTGTAAATATAGTTGATATGTAAAAATCCAGACATAACAAAAGTCATTTGGCTGTTAGTTATTCATTTTAGGAAACAAATTCTTTACTTTAAAAGCTAAATACTCATAAAAACCCACAATTGCATACATACCATGAGGTTCTTTTGAATTCTTTTAGTGCACATTAAGTGTGGTTTATTCACACCCACAAAAACATATTCATACACTCCCTTTCAGAAATATAATAATTTCATAGAACAAAACACATTTATATTCATAAAAAAGCAGAATAGCATGTTCATTTCATTCCAAATTTGACATGTTTTTGAGCTCCACATCCCCTGTCTCTTCTGCCTTTTTTCTTATGACAATATAAAAGCTGAAGAACTGGAAGGAGGCTGTAGTTTACACCTATTGTTTTGTCTGCNTTTTAGTTCTGAACATTTTCATTTATTGACTTTCAAAGAATTTAGTATTGAAAGCCAAGGTAGAGATTTTAATGGAAACCTATGTGAAATACCTAGCATATCTTGTCACAAAAACTCAGTAGATGTTCATTTATTCTTTCATCCTATTGCAACTGTAGACCGCACTAGAGGAAATTTTTGTCTATCAATCAATCAATATTTTTTCATCCCATCTGCCTCTCATAAAGACAATTAGACAATTGGACATGACCTATATCTAGCTTTAAAAAGATATATTGAAGACAAGTCTCCTAGACTTTTCTTTATGCAGGAGCAGCTACCATATGCAATTGATTAATTGATTAATTAATCATTTATTGTTCATAAGTTCCAATATATTAGCTAACTCAAAATCCATAGTTATATCTGCACTTTTTACATTTTACTTATCACTTATTTCATTTTTTGTGAGTCTAAAGAATTGTAGAACCAAAAAAATAAGTAAGTGTAATAATTTTTTTCTTAAAGGGATTCTATATAGTGAGAACTAAAAAAAAATAATGAATTCTTTTCTATCCACCTCTAAATTCTTCTAGCTTGGCTAATAATCAAATTAACAAAGAGAGATTAATAAGAGATCAATGTTTCAATACACGCACATGGGGAATTCACATCGGCACGAAAATCCCCAAAACACCGAGGCAACATTGAGTGTGTATGTGACATTTTGGACAAAGGAGAAAGGAGGGGAGGTGTATTAGGTTTCAGAAGTGAGAATGGGCAATTTACAAGAAGAAGGGAACATACATGGCAGGAACGTTCTTGCTGGGCAACTCAGAAAAAAGGGGACACCATGGGTGAGCATCTAACTAACAGAAGCCTGCCTGATGCCCTCTTATTTACCATACTTAATTCAAATTAGGCTAAGGCAGCATTTTTTTTTAATTTTTTAATTTTAATTTTAATTTTTTATTATTATTAGTTTCAGGTGTACAAAACAATGCAATAGTTGTTCTTTTTACCCCTCACAAAGTGACAACCCCTCTCTTTCCATCCACTGCCCTCCCACCCCCGATATCATACATATCTATTACAATTCCATTGACTCCATTCCCACACTCTACT
>NW_017731463.1:1545565-1546533 GCF_001890085.2 Hipposideros armiger | reverse complement strand
TCAACATATATTAATATTTATCTAAAATTTACTTAGTATATGTTTATAAATTTTCACATATTAGATATTCCATTTTATAAAATTTGATTCAGCTGATTGACGATTGTTGGAATGGATGGGCTGTAAACATGTTCATAAATAATTATACATATAATTTATAGCAAGTGATTAGGAAGTAATGCAATTTCCCTTCATAAAACACATAAAAGTAAATGTCATTAATTTATAATTTTGTCTTAACTCCATTTTTGCATGAGGTTGGAAAACAATGTTATTTGTAATTCTGATTTTCTGTCATGCCTACGCGATTTTCTTTGATGCTCTTATTTAAGTCATGGATCCATTCACGGTGGTGACCATTATGTCTATTTTGCAGTACTGAGCGAATTTCCAGACTTTGGGAACAGTATTGCATTGCCTAGAACAAATTCCTACATATGTAAAGCATTTAATGATTTTTAAATAATATCTTGTAGGAGCCTTTGCATGTGGCAAACAATTCACATCACTGAAATAAAAATAAGATATGTTTTGTTTAGAGATGATAATGAGACAACAAAACAAAAAAAGACCCAAAATATTAGAATTACAGCGACTGAGGATGACATGGCAGAGAAAGATGACAATAGACTAACTACACAACCCACCATCCCTTTGATTAGAATGCAGCATGGCTTTTGCTCCCACCTCTGGTGATTACCACCTCAGAATGGTTTAAAAATAACTGTACATGGAGATGCAAAGTTTTTATTTTTCTTCATTTTCAGCTGATTTTATAAAGCCATCCTATCATAAAATGTAGCTCCAATTCTTTACATAAATGCCAACATACACCCCCCCATTTCTTTGGTACACAGCATTTAAAATACTTATGCTAACAGGTTAAGTGGGATTACAACAATTAAGTAAAGATGAAGGAGCTATTGCCAGCCTCATATTAATACTAAGTGAAAAGAGGAGATAATTAT
>NW_017731463.1:1541264-1543198 GCF_001890085.2 Hipposideros armiger | reverse complement strand
AGCCCTTGCATATGTTGACAACTTGGCTAGATATGAGAAAGATGAGATAAACTTTCCTCTTTAAAACACTGTAGATATTGATTCATTGCTTTCATATATTCAATATATGAGCATATATATATATATGAAATTTTCCATATATAAATTATCATATATATAATTTTTCATATAAATGTTTTTCGCCTGTCTAGATTCCTGTAATGTCTTTGAAATTCAAACTATAGGTACATAATTCTTAGGGGTTTATACTTTTCATTTTTTTATGTGTTTGTATTATCTGGTGAATCACTAAGTCTGTTGATTCAGGTTTGCTTAAGTTGAAGAAAAAAATCTTCATTACTTAAGCCTGATTTTCTAAAATGTATATAATAATTGTACCTATTACTTAGTGTTTTCTTGAGCATTTAAGAATATGCATACAGATAGCAGTTATTGCTATACCTATTACTACCTATTACATAATAATAGCTCAGAAAGTATTAATAATTACAGTTTTTTTAATTCATTTTTGTTTATTTGTATGTTTATTTGTTCTGGTTTATTCTTTTGAAATGACATTTAGTACATAAAACATATTTCATTCTATATCCCAATTATCATTTTATTTTTTCTTATTCTTAGCGTTTTTCCTTCTCCATCTAGGTAAACTGATTAAGCTTGTATATTAGAGTATCCATTCTGATTCTCTTCACTGGCAATTAAGTTTCTTACTGCTGCTAATAGAGAATAAATATATTATTGCATTTTTAATTATCATCATTTTTCTTATTTTCTCCAGTTCTCTATTTATTTTCTTATTTCTCCAGTTCTCTATATCTGCCCTTTAGCAAGTTCCCTTCCAGTCATAGTATGTTGTCTTATAAGTCATTTTTCATCTCTTCTTTCATTACATCATCTCATTTACTTTTTATATTTTAACTGCACATAAAATATAGTGTCATCAGTTTACTTCATATCATTCTATGTCATAGAACATTTGTAGGTTTTGTGAATTACTTCCCCATTTATTCTCCTCAAACATAAAGAATTCTACACAGGACTGATATTTGGATATTGACAGGGTAGGTGTCCTTAGATAATTCAATGCCATAATTTCTCTTTTTTTGCAGCTGGAGCTGCTGTGCTGGTAATATTAATTTGCACTATTAGGTTAGGGGTTTTCTTTTGTTTTTTCGTTTTGTATTTTGTTTGTTTTGTTTGTTTTTGTTTTGTTTTGTTTTTACAGACTGAGTGTATTGGGCAATGAGCAAGAACTGTTAGCAGTTCCAGCCTCAGTACTTCATCCTGGTGTCACATCGACTCTGAGTGTGATGAAACCCTGTCACTGGACCACATTTCCATGCACATTCTGCTTTGTCAGTTGCCCAGCTGCACACGAACTGTGGCCATGCCAGACTTCCATGGTGTTAGCTCTCCACAGTGGCAGACAGACGCTGTCCACAGTTGTAGTGTTCCTGTTTGTACAGCCCCATCTTAGCTGCTTTTGGGTGCTGTTGATTTACTTCAATGCACAGAATCCAAACTAGGGTGCTCTCTTCTCTTCCATGTCCTGACCTTCTCACCACAGATTTGGGGGTTTTAAGAAGACTTCCAGAGTCTTCTATACTTAGCTTTGTGGGGCTTCCTCAGAGGGTGTTATAATATGACCCAATATATAGTATATTGTTAGACTTGGGGGTCCTGTGCTTTGGCACCGTTCCCTAATTTTTAATGCTGATATTTGTGTGTTGTTTTTTTTCATGGCTGTTGGTCAGTTGATAGTTATAAACTTTGCTTACGTTCCCATGGTGCCAGAAGTTAATACTTTCATTAACACCTTTCAACTAGAATATTATCTATCTATCTATCTATCATCTATTATTTATCTATCTATCATCTATCAGCAGATGAAAAACAGGATGAATTGCATTGATCTCATAGTTAGAGCTTCACTG
>NW_017731463.1:1538560-1539624 GCF_001890085.2 Hipposideros armiger | reverse complement strand
CTTCCTGCATGCCTCTCACTGAAGGGTCACTCTTGCCAAGCTCTTGAAGTGATGCTAACCAAGGGGGGAGGTGCCTTAAGATGCTCAGTCTTATTAATAGCCATGATTTGAAATGATTCACGCTGTGATCCCTGGATATCAAAATGTTATGTATTTCTTCTGTGTTCCCTGAGTGATTGGTCCACCTTTCTCCTTCTCGCTATCAGCCCATGGTTCTTAAGACCCCAGTATCTCTTGAGAGGCATCGTGGCATTGAAGATGGATCATGGGCTTTGCAGGCAGACTTGAGCTCAAATCCTGATTCAAATACTTACTGACTATGGGAAATTGGGCAAGTTACTTGATTGATTTCTCTCTTTTTTCTTTTCTTCATTAGTAAACTGCTTTTAATATTGTGTTTTCTGAAGCTTAAGTGACTCAACATGAAAGTGTGCCAAAAATCTTGACTTTATTTTTAATTAGGCCAGATTTTCCAAGCTCTGAACATTTGTAAGCACTTTTAACTAAATTGAATCCTTTAAAAATGCATGCAATTTTTATACTAGAATTCAAATTCAACCTATCTCATGAAGCCTTCTCTCCATAATTCAGCTCCCTTTGTCTTTTCTTGACCATGAATATTTACCAAGAATACTTACATTTGATACTACTCAATTTTTTGCTTAATTTTATTTTCTTTTATTTGTATTTCACATGCGTTGATCTTATTGCTTCAGTTGAATCTGAACAACATAATGGCAGAGGACACACATCCTCTCCAGCTATTGACTAAATTGCCAAGATCAGCCCATTTTCAATGATCACTTGATTTTTTTACTAATGGGAATCCACCGAAATGATGTTATGGTAACCAATGATTCAGTATGTACTTTTCTAAATAGATGGGGGAGGAAATCAGGAGAAAGAAATGTGAAATGAATTGTTGTTTATATAAATTAAATCCAATGTAAAAGAAATGGTTTAAAATGCAAATAGAAGAATAAGATTAGGGATAAATATGGATTCATCCAGGATAAAAAATTAATTTTGAAAAGTTGCAAAAATTTCTTCCTCTAGAAGTATTT
>NW_017731463.1:1512628-1536185 GCF_001890085.2 Hipposideros armiger | reverse complement strand
CTATTAAGGAAAATACTAAAAGCAACTGGGAATCTAATTGGAATTGTTGTCTTTTCTATTGTAAAACTTGAACTAGCATAATGATGCCAGAGTTGAATATAGTTTTGAATAGCTTTTAAACTATATTTAGGAACATTTCCTGTCATAGCAGAGCTTGCTATTTCTATCCGATCCACTAGAAAAAAACAAAAATAAAGACTACTCCTTAAACTGAATGGAAAAGCACAATTGCCCTGAGGAATTGTCTAATTCTTCTGTAGCTGGTTTATCTATTTGGTTTTTTCTTCTTTTTAGGTTTTCATTTTCTATTTTAGTAACCTTTTCGTGTATGTATGTTCCTTTTATAAGCCAACTTGAATTTTTTGTTTGCTTTTATTTTGGGAAAGGAATGGAAGGAAGGAAGGAAGGAAGGAAGGAAGGAATTGCAAAGAAGGGGAAAACAGTAAACAGGATTTGGCTAGTAAGGCTGACAACATAGGATATCATATGAAAATACGCCTATTTGTCATGATTGGCCAGTTACAAAAGGACCGGGAAATGTAAGTGATTATATCTGTTAGCCACCAGAAGCCATAAAGAGTTGTGTAAGAGCTGTCTGAAAAGTCGGGCCTCTTTTATAAAAGATAGCATAGTATTTTTTATTTCCCGGCTGAAAAATGAATTAGGTTTTTGCCCGTCTATATTTTAGTTGAGAACAGGGCTACTTATTGCATTTCCATGTCACATTTCATGAAGCTTTTCCTTTTATTACAACCAAGAATAGTAGGAAATGCTAGCTACAGTGGTACAGAAAACAAGATACGAGTGCTGATAGGAGCTTTGTAACCTACATATGATCCCACACAAATGTACCCATCGTTTCACTTATCAATGAGTTACAAACCACACATAAAGATTACTTCTTTCACACTAAAAATATTACCCTTTTTAAAAATAATGAGCCTAAGAAACTCGGTGTAACCTATAACATGATTTTTTAAATTTTGAAAAGTTTCCCAGAAGCGAGGAAGACTTCATGTCTCATAAAACTAAAATGCTTTTAAATTTTTGCATTTTTATATGATAATGCAAATGATGGAGGCATCTTGAATTACCCAGAATTCCTCCTTCCTGCTGTGGTCGCCAGCATACCTGGGCTTTGAATACGCTACATGTGTACCATGTAGGACTCTGATTAACTCCATTTACATGCGACACATGTTCTGATCGGGGTTTGTGTCTTTTTCTATAAATAACTGCTCTTTTGAGTTAAACCAGACTTTAGGAAGGAGATCTGCCAGCTGTCACTAACACTTTGACCCTACTGAATGCCCATGGATAGAGGAGGTGTCAGGTTCAGACTCCTGAGGGTTACTTGTCTGTTTCAACAGACATGACATTTGAGTCTCCTTATGCTCAGGTTCATCCATGAAAACATCTACAGTCTGGGTAGTTTGTGGGTTTCTGTGTGAGCAGTGGTGGACACACCATTGCTTTAGTCTGCTCTGGCAGTGTCACTGGTGAACCCTTGGCCCTCACTAAATGACTTGCCCGGTCTTCCTTGGGTATCTCCTCAAGTGTTCTTAATAACTGCTTGGTAGATGGTTCAACAGGCCTTGCTTAGGGATAAAAGTCATGTTTCATATGAAGTACCTTATAATGCACATCTTTTTCTTAAAACATTTTGAAATATAGAAAAGTCAGTATCAAGCCACCATAAGTAATTTGGGAAATATGGTAAATGATAATGAGGAGAGTAAAAAGCACCCCAAAAAGCACTCTTCGATAGCCACGGCTAAAGCTGTGGCACATCCGTCCAGTCTTCTTGGAAGGCATGAGCTCTCAGTAGCTTTATTACTGGAATGAGTCCCAATTAATGTCTTTTCCTCCTCATATCTGAAAGTTTTCATGGGCCACTAATGAATCACTATCATATGTCCCTTTGCCCCCTCCTGTTTGTGATGTCCACACCCTTGACACAGCCTCCATTGTCCTTCTAAGATTGCGGTGTCCTGGCAAAACAACCTTCTGCTACCATCACTTTGACTTCAGCCAAAGGCACCACTCCTACTGCTAGTATTATGAAGTCTGTACCTTTTCACAGACTTCCTCTTTTCCCAGATTCTAACTTTTCACAAGGCTTTTTTGAGCTTCAGGAGCAGTAGAAGACAGTGACATCACACAGAGTCACTGTCACCACTTCACAATCTAGAGTTCATTGTGTTCCCTTGGAAGCCATTTTCCTGTCGTTCTCCCCATGTCTGGGGACAGTGGCCAACAGCCCCAACACTGAAAATCTTCTAGGACTACTCAGGCCCAGAGTCTGGGCTAAATTAACTCAGTGAGAAAAGGGTAAATGTTTCCTTCATCCTACTCTTACCCATGGCTTCTGAATTCTCAAATCTGACACTAGGATTGACCTCTTTCTAAGAAATTTTAGGATTGACTTCTTCCAAAGACATGTTGACATAATACCACCTTTGTTGACAGGGGTGTAGCCTGTCCCTCCATTGTTACTTGATGGTGTTACTTGAGGACATTTCTTGAATCAGAGGCACACTGTCACTGGAGTATGAGCTTCGTAAGCAGGTCTTTCTGTGCCCTTTGATCTGTCTCTGGCAACTTTCATGTGCCTGGCATCTACTGGGTGTTCACTAAATATTACTGAGTTCACTAAATATTATTATATTTAACAAAGAAAATATTAACCTAAAATTGGCTGTTTTTACCTTTTCTATTTCATTTAATGCTCTATAAGGTACATTTCCACATTCATGATTCAAGCTCCAGATCCTAGATCCCTAGGACCCTCCGTGACACAGGAAGTGTTTAGTTGTAGGACACAAAATGGAATGTCCCAGGATTACCAATCTATAGGTTTCAAATAATCTCTAAATAAAGGAAAAGACAGATGTTATCCAACTGCAGGAAAATATTCAAATGTTCTGAAACAGCCTAATCAATTTGCTATTATTCCGTGGAAAAATGAGTTTTATGAGCTCGTTACAAATAAAACATGATTTATTGGTTGAAATACTGTAGCACTCTGGAAATCCCAAGCAAAGGTATATAGCAAGGATATAACAAGAGTCTCATAATATCATAAAACAACAAATTCATCAGTTGGAAATTTTATCTCTAGGCCTAAAATAACATCATATTTAGTGAAATAACAGCTTTAGGTTATACTTTTTTTATTTACCTGAGAGGTTTGCAAATATTTTAAAGCCAATATAACATATTCTGATGCCCTGCAGATACTCTATCTTTTTTAACATGCTTCAAGGTCAAACCATTTGCTTCCAGCTTAGAAAAGTAGCAGTTGTAGACATTTCTTTCAGGGTAAGTGAGTAAGTCAGCTTTTCTGGAATATAAGATTTAAACTGGAGAATAGTAGGAGATAAGACAAATATGGTGGTTATTTGTATCACACAAAGTCCCAAATTGCTCTTCTGATATATTTCTACCTAGTCTCTAAGTCTAGTGTGCAACAAACAGCCATTAAGGAAGAAGAATGTCTTGTTTCTCTACAATAGGTAAATCTACATTGCCTAGCCTTTTTATAAACATGCACCCTAAGTATTATTAATGCGTTCCAGCCTCAGCCCTGCCCCCAAATTTGATAAATATGCCTAACTTACTAACAGATGTGCAATGGCAGCATAATAAATTTTTGGTCACTGATGCAGTGCCATCAACAGAAACACATTATTCAAAGTATGAAAGACCTTTTAATCCAATGCCTTAACCTGCTTTTGAGCATACTCATACTGTCCCGCCAGCCCCTTTACAAGAGAAAGAGGAGCAGTCAATCTTAACAGCCCGGCTGCTGAGTGCCTTTTCTCACGGGTGATGCTGAGATGGAGGGACTCAGGGCAGCTGCTGCTCACACCTGCCCTGCTATTTATCCACCTGCCTGTCCTGCTGACTCCATCGCTTGTTCACTCACCCTAAGAAACCCCAGGAACATGGCTTGCAGGGGCTGCCCCTAAAAGCCAAATAAGGTTGTGTTGGTGGGAACACTTCTGTAATTAGTCACAGAAATGAGTCATCTTAGCGAACAATGGATTTTAGGCACACCGTGTCACAGAAAAAGGTGCAAGCAAAATCGCAGTGATGTGAACACTTTAAAAAGAAAGAATGGGACAGAAATATAGTTATTGTTTAGACTGTATCATGGAAATTATGCAAAATTCTCTCATCATCTCAAGCAAGACCTGTGTGGAATGTTAGTATATTTTGTGAGTAATGAGAGCAGTAAAAGCCTGGGAGGGAGTTGATTGAGAACTATCGAGGTTATTGAAGAGTTGGGAGATAAACCTATGAGAATAATATAATAATAAATGTTGTATTGGAGATGCAAAGGGAAGCCGGTAATGTAGTGTTTTAATCTTTTCAGCTCTGAAGTGTTCTATCTGATGGTAACCAACTAGATGTCCCCGATGAGGACAGAACCAAGTTTTGGACCACAGATGAGGCACAAGGCCATGGAACAAGCATCTGAAAGGGAAAATTATGTAGTCGACGCAGTGTCAGGAAAGGCCAAGGGCTGGTTTTTCCCAAGAACTTTAGAAACAGATTCAGTATTTCTTCATCTCTAATGATCAAGCAGTAAACTGAGGGATATTTTCTGTCAGGTTACAGTGAAATGCCCTCTTTGGTTAGTCACAGAGTAAATAATCTGAAAATTCTTCCTGCCGTGTGTTGAGGTGACAAAATAGTAACAAGAGAAACGAAATTTGCAAATAGGACCATTCATGCATTTAATAAACCTTAATGTGCACACAAAAATGTGCCCATTTCTGCATTCGAGGTGCGGTGGTGATGAATACACTCACGACTACCCACCTCTCAGGCAAGACAGACATTGGAGAAATCATTCTATCCACAGAAAAACAATCTGCACAAATGCTCTCATGTCATGATTTCTAACCCCAGTCAGGCCTTCAGTAATATTTTTCTCCTCTTCATAGTCATATTTCTTATTCATTGAGAGTGAATATTTAAAGTCTTCATTCCCTGTAAGGATCCTATCATACTCACTCTCTATTGTCCTCAGTATGAGTCCATAACTTTTCAAAGAAAATATAAATCAGAGAAAATTTCTCAACTTTGTAACTTCCTCTGCCTCCCCCAAACACCCTATCTACACCCATTCTTGCCTCCTTCCCCTCCTGCACTGCGCTTCTCTAGGCTTATTACCCCATCCTATTATCACACCACTTCAGGGTTCTTGCTACATCCTTTATATTTCTTTTTTCTATCATAAATTACCATATATTTATTGGTTGATTCACCACAGTGCTCTCCCATCACAAAACATTCCGATATAGATCCATGGTGCGCTCTAGCCTCCTATAGCTTTCCTGTCTTTACAAACTCAGTTGCACTTGCTGACTCTGATTTTTCTCTCTCTCATTTATTTTCAGTTCACCAGAATCTTGCTTGTATCCTCCACTTATAAACTGAAAGTATTCACTGTGATCAGTAATAGTCTTCTTGTTACTAAATTCAATTATCACTTCTGAGACCTTAATTGGACCTCATTGCAGCATTTTTTTAAAGATGTTTTATTGGGGAATTGGGGGAGGGGAGCAGTTGTTGTTCTTCAATCTTAGTTGTGGAGGGCGCCAGTCACCGTCTGGCTGCCCGTCGGCAGCTCGTGGCCTCTAAGCTTAAGGTGCTGTGTTCAATCTTAGTTGCGGGTGGGCATAGCCACCATCCCATGTGGGAGTCAAACCAGTGGCCTTGTTGTTAGGAGCACACGCTCTATCCACTGAGCCATCCGGGCGGCAGCTCAGCTCAAGATGCCGAGTTCAGTCTTAGTTGTGGGTGGGCATAGCCCACCATGAAACAAGCAGTCTTGTTGTTACACCAGCTGAGCCATCCTGCCATCTGTTGGCAGCTCAGCGACAGCTCAGCTCAGGCGCAGCATCACTGGCCCATGTGGGAATCGAACCGACGGCCCTGTTGCTCAGAGCTTGCGCTCTTAAGCCAACTCTTAACCAACTGAGCCACTCGGCCAGCCCATCATTACAGCATTTTTTATACCTTCTTATCTTTCATTATTCCATTCTCTGTTTTGCACCAACTTAATATCCTTCATAGATTCCTCTATTTGCCTCTTAACTGTAGGATTTTTTTGAGACCCAAATATGGACTTTCTTATTCGTTGGCTCTATACAGTCCATGTACTTCTGTATTTTATTCATTATTGGTGTGATAACTGCTCACGAATATGTACCTAGAATCCGTGCTGAGCTCCTGACCTATAATTACAGCTGTCTAGTATAAACCTTCATTGCATTTTAACAGGTATCTCATATATTAAACAAATTCAAAATTCTCTTTATATTCTATCCCCCAATCTCTAAAGACTTTTCCTCCTGAATGTCTCTCAGATCTGTCCATTTGTCTCCATTCCCACTCCGCTCCCCTCGTTCCAACCACAGTCTCATCTCTCTGGGAACTACCAGACTCTTCCAGCTCGTATCCATTCTTCCCTGCCCCACAACCATATATCCATTTCACTGCATCTAAAATGATCTTTCCAAAAATCAGATGTAAGCATGTGCCTTCTAAATTTCAACAACTCTAGTTTATTGCCCTTGGAATAAACTTCAAAGTTTTTTGGCTTGAATATAAAACCATTTTTGATGTAACCTTTTTTTTTTATCATTGCATCTGCTCTGATCACAATCCTTTGCTCCCCATTGGACCTTCTAGCCAATAACATTATATTCTTGAACTCAAGCATTTGCATGTGCTTTCTTTTCTTAGAATCTCCTTTTTGCCTCATATCTCCTGTTTTCTCCTTAGGCCTTGAGTTACGTATCAACTCCTCCAGGAAAAGTTTCTGAGTTCCCAAGATTACATTGGATGGATGTCCTTTTAATGTGTCCCAGGAACACACTGTGCTTACCCCATTGAAGTTCTTCTCACACCATGTGGCTGAGCGGCCGTTTATTTGCCTGTTTTGCCTGTTAAGTAGACCATGCACTGCAAAGGATAGGGCTGGCACTGGGTTTAGTACTTTCCCCAATGTACTGAAGAAATGAATGAGGGAGTTATACTTTTGATAATCAAAGCTTTGAAATTGTGAACTTATCAAAGAAGAAAGACTATAGAAAGATCAAAGGAAAACAGGAGTTAGCAAAGATAGATTTCAAGAGACTTCCTCACAGTAGAGATTGGGAGGAGAAAGGCAGGGAAGAAGAGTTTGGGAGCACGAGAGAATGACAGCAAGGTAGATAGAGTGACGGAAGTCAAACGGAGGGTACCAAGAGGGGAGATTCATCAGTAGCTTGTTAAGGAGAGAGGGCGGAAGCTGTGTGGGGAAGCTGTGAGATTTTGTATGAAGGAGCCACTGATGACCCTCTGACTATGAGAGCATATTCAGAAGAGTTTTCAGTGCAGGAGACAGAGTGCAGGGAGCTCAGGAAAGAGTTCTGAGTAGGACATGGGGGACACACGTGAGTAATACTCTTTCATGAAGATTGACCTTACATGGAAGGGGAACAAATGATAATAAAGTAGTACTTGGGAAAGTAACAAAACAATGTTTTGGCACCTCAATAGTTTGAACAGTTTTAATTTGAAGTACGTGAAATTACACATTAGCATAATAATAGTAAATTTCTAAAGACCCCACTTCAAGGTGAAATGAACTCCGAATTTATAATAGATTGTTTTTATTGGAATGCAGTTATAAAATGATGATGCTATTCATCCATAGAGTACATACACCTGGCACCCACATATTGATATCTCTATTGTGTTATCTCAAAGAAAGAAGGAGGTGGCAGAGGAGGTTAAAAAGGAAAGCAAAATATTGCTGTGAAACTTTCATTTCTCTGATACAGTATGTTTCCCTACCATTGCATAGCTGTTAACTAAAAGAAACAGTGTATTTAAAAATTCTTTGATAACCAGTATTTTTCTAGCAACTCTGCTCTCTTTGTGCTCAAATTGGCTACACTTATTACACGTGCACTATTTTATCACTACCCCCATTTTAATCAATTAAAAACTAAGTGATTCAAATAATTATTTGTCTTATTAATTATTTGCATACAAATTTATGGAGCCAACCATTTGTTATTCATAGCTTTTGTTTTTTTATCCGAATTTCAAAATTTCTCTTAACACTCACATTCAAATTCTGAACATGCTAGAGTATTAATATAATTAACATGGATTCTACCATCCAACATATCTTTATTCATAAGTGCACTTCATATTCCATTTCAGTCAGGCATTTTTTGCAATTAAACTGAAGTTTATTAATAACATTTTTTCATGTGAATGAAAGATATTTGCATTTTTTCAGCATAGTTAGGTCTCAGGCTCTGTTGCTTTTATAAATAAAGGCTTCTCATACAGAGTTTGATTCAGTTAGCCTCCTCTAAAACAACTGGGAAAGTTTCAGCTTAGGAATTTTAGCATTGCTCCCCAGGGGCAAAATTAAAGGACTGTGCTTAGGTTAATTTCTATCAGCTATGGAAGGATGGATTAGGTCTCAGGAGCCTTGTGTCAAGTACCATTAGTCAGCTCAGCTTTTTACTTGATTTTTTAAAGTTGGATTTCTGGAAGAAAAATAAATTGATGTCTTAGCCATTTTCCATTCCAAAAGTATCTAAACATGTACTTGAATTTTAAAATATGGACTGTCAGGTTGAAATCATTTTTGTGCTCATACTAGGTGTTAATTAAAAAGAGAAGATGACAGTTGATGTTTTTTGTCCTCTATTGTTTTAGACATTTAATAAATCTTCAAGGCTTCTTATGGTAAACAGTATGACTTTTGAAACCTTTACATACAAATTGCTTATTTTCCTCTTATTTATTCTTGGAGCTACTATTGGATGTGTGGCTTAAATCAAGACATTGACTCTTTTAATGCAGTCTGTCAAAAGTAGTAAATTAGCCCCCAAAATGCAAGCTTTAATTATATCTAGTATCAAAGCAAAGTGGGCATTTTTGTAGGTATCAAAGAGCACTCAAAAATAAATATTTTCTTTTTTAAGTTCAAAATTTTAAAGTTTAAAATTCACTTTCTCTAACTTCATTTTCAATACAAAGGATGTAGTCTCCAAGTACCAAGTGTCAAGTGCATGACCAGGGAAATAAAAAGGGCTTAAGCAGAGTTCCTGTCATTCAGGATCCTTCTGAAATAATTGGAGAGACTAATACCAGAACACAATTAGTTACAGTCAAAGACATCGGGCCTTGGGGACTCCTTGGAAGGAGAGTTCGCTCCTGTGGGAATCAGAAAGGCTTCGAGCATGGGGTGGGGGAAGCTGTTTGAGTGATCCCAGGGGATTGCCGAGACTTGCACCTGGTAAAGAGAAGCAAAGAGGAGGCTTTTCTGGAAATAAATGCTAAAACAAAACAAAACAAAAAAACAGGAGAGTACCAGTGTGCTCTAGATCACTAAGTGACCCAGTTTGACTGGAAGAATGAACGAGTAAGTGTGATGTAATGGCAGGGCTTGGGCTGGATGAGTTCTGAGGTACATCTTTGCAGAAGAGAAATGGAAGTTGTCCTGGAGGACACCATTAAGGAGTGCGTTGGGTGATGGGAAGAAGGGGGAACCTTTGATCGATTTAACTTGGAAAGCAACAAGACCCACATTTGTTTGTTTCTACTATGTTCCAGATATTGTGTTGTATACTTCAGCTGCATTATCTTTAATCCTTACAACAAACACAAGGTTAGACTTTGTTCTTTAAAAGATCAAAGGACAACCTTATGGAGAATAGATTAGAAGGCAGCCAGGCTGGAAGGCCTTTGGGGAGGTGACCAAAGCATCTTTTATCTCTCCTTTCCTATTGACTTTATTCTGTGTGCTTGAAAACAATTTCAAGTTACCCGTGTTATTGAATAACATTCACATCGATTGGTGCTTTCACTTTCTCCGTCTCCCAATTTCTTTTTTTTTAGTGTTTTGCATTAGTATGATACATTTGTCACAACTATTGAACCAATATTGATTGTTAATTACTGAAGTCCATACTTTATTCAGATTTTTCTTGTTTTTACCTAATGTCTTTTTTCTGTGCCAGAGATACCACATTATTCAAGATACCACATTACATTTAGTTGTCAGATCTCTGTAACTGGCTCTAGACTGTGCGAGTTCCCTTGTTTTGGTGACTTTGACAGTTTTGAGACATAACAGTAGCATATTTTGTAAAACATCCCTGAATTGGGATTTGTTTGATGTGTTTTCTCATGATTAGACAGGGGCTATGGGTTTGGGGGAGGAAGATTACAAACACAAAATGTCATTTTCATCACATCAGGCAACCATTGATCTGTTTACCATCTCTATCATTTTGCCTTTCCCAGAATATCATATAAATGGAGCAAATACAGCCTATAGCCTTTGTAGACTTGCTTCTTTAAGTCAGTGATATGTATTTAAGGGTATACAGTATATACTTATCACTGATAATGGAGAGCTCACTATAAAGTGACTCCATTCCCCCTTTTGCATACTGTACTCTTTGGAAAAAAGTTATTAAACGTAGACCGAACTGAAGGAATAGGAAGTTATGTTCCACCTCGTTCAAGGGTGAAGTATAAATGTAAATTACTTAGAATTTCTTGGCAGGGGAAGTCTGTGTATTCTCTTCATTTATTTCATCATTAATTTATATCAGCATGAAACCTACAAATATATTTTTTTATAATTTTGGATATAGTCCAATACTGTTCATTTATTTTATTGCAAAAATGGTTCCATCTTTGACAACTGGGAACTCTTTCAGTTGATTTCTGTGTCCCTTTGTTATACTCTGACTGTGGTAGTTTGGGGGTAAGGGGAGCTCTTTTCGTTTGTTTTGCTTTTTAGCTTTAGTTTTAGTTTTAGTTGTGTTTTTAGCCCTTTTTTACTTTCTGGTACCACAAGATGCTCTAGGCTCATCTTCTATATTTCCTGCCCCAGTCCTAGATTCAGCCATTTTTCCAAGGAGCTTTAGTTCCTTTGATTGGAGCATGGTATTAGAAACCAAAATCTAGGTGTGCTCAGTTATTGAGTGTAGTTCTTTGTTGTTGTTGTTGGTGGTGGTGGTGGTTTTTTGTGGTTTTTTTTTTTTAGATCCTCTCCATTGACAAAGTAAGGAAATACATGTGTGTATTAACCCATGTATCTATAAAAATTTTTACATGTAAGCATCTGTATCTATATTGAAGCAAAGATAGTAAATATTGATGTTTCCAACTCTAATCCATTATCCATTTTTGGTAGATTGCATCTTTCAAGTAATTGATTTATTTTACCTAAGTTATCAAATTTGTGGTATAGTATTCTTTATAGTGTTCCTTTATTATTTTTTAATGTCCATGACTCAGTAATGACGGCATCTCTCTTATTTCTTCTTAAATTCTTTTTTTCATGGCTAGAAGTTTATCAAGTTCATCGATCTTTTTCAATAACCAGATTTTGGTTTTGTTGATGTTTTTCTCTATTGTTTTCTTATTTTCAATTTCATTGATTTCTGCTACAATTTTATTGTTTCTTTTTCTTCTTGTCTTAGGTTTAAATTGCTCTTCTTTCTCTAGTATCCCTTGATGCTAACGTGTAATCTTAAGTTTTTGCTTATATATATTTCTCTTTTCTAATATATGCATTTAGTGTTATAAAGCACTGCCTTTCTTTTTTTTTTTTCAAGATTTTATTGGGGAATTGCTGGAGGGGAACAGTGTTGGGAATTGGGGAAGGGGATCAGTTGTTGTTCTTCAGTCTTCGTTGTGGAGGGCGCCAGTCGCCATCTGGCTTCCTGTCAGCAGCTCATGGCCTCTAAGCTCAAGATGCTGTGTTCAATCTTAGTTGCGGGTGGGTGTAGCCACCATCCCATGTGGGAGTCGAACCAGCAGCCTTGTTGTTAAGAGCGCATGCTCATCCACTGAGCCATCCGGGCGGCAGCTCAGCTCACCGTGCTGAGTTCAGTCTTAGTTGCGCGTGGGCATAGCCCACCAACAAACTGGCAACCTTGTTGTTAGGAGCATGTGCTTTCACCAGCTGAGCCATCCTGCCACCTGTTGGCAGCTCAGCGCCAGCTCAGCTCGGGCGCAGTCTCACTGGCCCATGTGGGAATCGAACCAGTGGCTCTGTTGCTCAGAGCTCACGTTCTTAAGCCAACTCTTAACCAACTGAGCCACTCCGCCGGCCCAGCACTGCCTTTTGTATAGCTCATGTATTTTGATAAATTACATTCACATATTCATTTTGTTAAAATATTTAATTTCTCTTCATGCTTTTTCTTTGTCCTATGGGTTACTAAGAAATGTATTGCATAATTTCGAGATATTTGGATATTTTTCAGTTATCTTTCTTTTATTGATTATTAGTTTAATCCCATTATTGTCTGAGAATATACTTTGTATGATTTCTATTCTTTTAAATTTATTACATTGTGTTTTGTGGCCCACAGAGTGGTCAATCTTGGTGAATATTTCATGTGTGCTATAAAATAATGTGTATTTTACTGTCTTTGGATAGGATATTATATAAATGTGAATTAGATCAAGTGATTGATTGTGTTCTTTAAGTCAGCTATATTCTACTGATTTTCTACCTGTTTGATCTGTTAATTACTGAGTGATACTGAAGTTTCCAACTATAATAATAGGTTTGTGTATTTCTTCTTTCAGTTCTATCAGTGTTTTCATTACATATTTTGACACTGCTCTTGAGTGCATACACATTTGGGATTGTTATGTCTTCTTGGAGAATTGTCATTTTTATGATTACACAATGCCTTCCATTATCCCTGATAACATTGCTTTTTATGAGGTTTGCCTTGTCTGAAATTAATAAAGGTACTATATTAGTTACTATATCAACATTTTTTGATTAGTGGGAACATGTTATTTCTTCTTTCTTCTACTTTTAAAAACAAATTGAGTCTTTATACTTAAATTGGGTTTCTTATAGATAATATATAGTTGGGTCTTGTGTGTGTGTGTGTGTGTGTGTGTGTGTGTGTGTGTGTGTGTGTGGTTTTTTTTTTAATGCACTCTGACAATCTTTTTCTAACTGGAGTATTTAGACCATTATTATTTAAAGTGATTATTTATAAATATTCATTAATATATACCATGCTCATATCTGTTTTGTATCAATTGCATCTGTTCTTTGTTTATTTTTTTTCCACTCTTCTGTTTTCCCTGGTTTTAAATGAGCATTTTATATGACTCAATTTTGTATTCTCTCTTAACGTAACAATTACATTTATTTTTAAATTTTTTTAGTGGTTAACCTAAAGTTTACAATATACATTTTATCTAATCTAATTCCATTTTAAAATAATTCTATCCTGATTCACATGTCATAAGCTACCTTATAACAGTGTTCTCAATCCTTCTCTCCCTTCCTTTATAACATAATTCTCAGTCATTTCACTTATTCATATAGTATAATCACTTAGTACATTGTTACTGTTATTAATTTACAGTTATTTCAGACAAATTGAATTAAGACTAAGAAAAATAAAATATTTTATTTCACTTTCATTTAATCCTTCCCCGATGTGCTTCCTTTTATGTATATCCAAGATACTTACATATATTATTTTTCTTCTCCCTGAAGAACTTTTATAAATATTTCTAACAGTTCAGTTCCACTGGCAGTGTATTCTCTCAGTGTTTGTTTTTCTGAGAAAATGTGCATTTCTCCCTTACTTTTAAATGAATTTTACTGGATGTAGAATTCTAAATCGGTAGAGTGTTTTTTTCTTTCAATGCTTTAAATATTTCCCTCCATTCTCTTTTTGCCTACTTGGTTTCTGATGAGAAGCCCACTGTAATCCATATCCTTGTTTCTCAATAGGTAAGTGGGATTTGTTTTTGTTTGTTTTCTGGCTTCCTGTGAGATATTTTCTTTTTCTTTGGGCTTCTGCAATTAGAGTATGATATATGTAGGTTTAGATTTTTTGGCATTTATACTTTTTAGTATTCTCTGAGCTTCTTGGATTTTGTGTTCATGCCTGTCATTTAGTTTGGAAAGTTTTGGGCCTTTATTATTTCAATATTTCTTCTCCTGTATTCTTTCCTCTCCTCTTAGTATTCCAATTGTACAGATACTAAACCTTTTGATACTGTCCCACAGTTTTGGGTGCTCTGTTTTATTTATGGTTTTGGCTTTTTATTTTGTTTTGTTTTTTCTTTGAATTTCATTTTGGGAGATTTCTATTGATCTGTCTTCAAGCTCACTGATTCTTTCCTCAGTCTTTCGCAGTCTACTGATGAGCCCATTCAAGCATTCTTCATTTCTGTTATGTTTTTGATTTCCAACATTGCCTTTTGATCCTTTCTTAGATTCTCTCTGCTTACATTACCCATATGTTCTTGCATGTTTTCCACTTTTTACATTAGAGCCCTTAACATAATAATCATAGTTATCTTAAATTTAATGTCTGATATTTCCAACTTCTGTGTCACATCTGAATTTGGCTCTGATGAATGTTTTGTCTCTTCACATTGTTTTTTCTTGCCTTGTTGCATGCCTTGTAATTTTTTATTGAAAGCTGTGCATTTTATATCAGGGAATAGGTACTGAGGCTTTTCATGTGCTGATTTATGATAATCTTGCAAGTATTGGGCTGCGTTTAGTGTTTGTTGTCGCTATCATTGATAGAGGCTTCAAATTCCTCTAGTGTTTTTGGTTTTGTCCCTATTCTTCACGTTGGGCTTAAGTACTTCAACTCTTTAAGGTGTCTGGAGCCTTGGGTGTGGTGGTAAGGTATTGGGGAGTAGGAGAAGCCTATAATTTTTCAACTAAATCTCAGTGTGTTAGGAGGACTGTCTCTTGGAGTTGTGACCTTCACAAATGTTCTCCAGTGGTACAGATCTCCTGTCTCACCACTATCACCTTCCTTACCTGACTGTAGCTTTTCCAAGCTATTTTGTTGAATCTCTTCCCCTGTTTCCCTTGGTTAGGTGATATAGGAAGTTTAAAGGGGGCCAGAGTAGGAGAAATGCCCTTTACCCAGTGGGGATTAGCATTTTCTCCTAAAGTACAGGCCTGTGTCATGGATAAGACCCTGGGCATATAGTACAATGATGACTTTCCCGCCTCCTTCCAAAGCCATGAGGGGTCTTTCCTGGGCCTTCACCATGGGAAAATGGTGGGATTCCTAGAAGCATAGCTGTGAATGTTTGAGGCCCCACTAAGACAAAAACACACTGGTGTTCCTTACCCTCATGCTAGTCCACACTTAACCTCAAGCTCTTTGTCGAAGCTGCCATTTTAGTATTCCTATCAGTTTACGTATCCAGCAGCTCTGCTCTAAGTGGATCTCAGCTGTATCTCTGGATGAGCCTGACTCTGCAGAATTTGGGGTGGAAGCTTGTCCTACAAATTTGGTTTTCTGAATAGTCCAGGAAAAGTAGTTGATTTTCAAATTGTTCATTTTTCCCTTATTATAAACATGGGAATGACAACTTCTAGTCTCTTAACATGTCTCAGTTGAAACTAGAAGTCATTATTAGTTCTTTTTAAGCATGATACTTTCTGCTGCATTGTTTCTTGAGGATAGAGGTGGAGAGAATGTCATATTCACTTTTGTATCCATGGGATGTAGTTATTGGGTTGTCGGAAAAGTCATGATGTATTTTTTTTCTATGTTTTTTGTTGCAAAAATGCGTCATGACTTTTCCGATCACCCAATAAATATCTGAAACCAATCAGACACTGAATCTATTAGATGGATGGATGGATGAATAAATGAAAACTCATAGAATAAATTGCTGAAGCCTGGTGTGAATCAATACTGGAGCAAAGAACTTAGGGGAAGTAGAAGGGATTATAGTTATGTTAATTATTGTGTAAGATAAGCCTAGAAAAACAATCAAGAATGAAGGATGAAAAGAATTAAAAGGGAGAGCATTGTTTAGGAGAGTTGGAGAGAAATTGACGGACCTCACTCTTCACCACCTATCTAATATCTTTCAATACTTATTCTAACCCCCTTTTCTTAAAGCCTTCACATCCAACTCTGGATGTCTTTTTTTTTCCCCCACTCATGCAATATATAAAATGGCTGTTTGTTTTAGCTCAAATTCTGTGTAATAGCACAACTCGAATGATTTCAAATTTAAGCAAGATACCATTGTTTCCATTAAATGAAGAATAAGGAAATAAATAATAATACCAAGTAATTAGCTAACAGGTTTAAAGAGATGCCAACACATTTACAAATTAATTTTATAATGTATAGCAACACTTTAAAAATGTATGTAACTTTTGACTCCATTGCTTTACTTCTAGGAATTTGTTTTATGAAATAATGTGAGATTCATGTCTTCATTGTTGCTAATATAATTTTATTTGTTTGTAATAGTCTAGATAGTTAAGGCACTGATAAGAGAGCAGATCAAAAATAAATAAACAAACAAACAATAGAGCTTCATTGGAGAAGATTAATAATAAATAACAAAAAGGTAAATATGTAACATGGTAAAGGGTGGTGAGTACTACGAAGAGAATCAAAGCAAAGTACAATGAAAGGAATATAGAGCATGAATTCTGTTTTATACTCTGTAGTCAGGCCTGGCATCCCTGGTGTGTTGACTTGACTAGGGAATCAGACTGAAGGAAGGAAGGAAGGGGGTGTTCAGCCCTCTAGAGAAAGAGTACTGAGCGTTCCAGGCAGAGAGAACAGCATGTAGGAGGCCTAAAGGGAGACACGTGCTGAGCATGTTAGAGAAACCTCAGCGGGGTTTGTGTGCCAGCGCAGGATGCGCGAAGGGGTGGATGATAAGAGAGGAAGGCAGGGAAGTAACCGGTGGCCTGATCACGTAGGACCTTTTAGTCCAAGGCGAGGAATTTGAATGCTCTTCTGAGACACATGGAAATTATTGGAGGATTTTAGGAAGAGTAACATGATCTGATTTACATTTTAAAATAACCACTGTGCAAAGAGCAGGGCGTGACTAGAAACACATTTCAATGGAGTTGAAGTGATTTAGCCAAGAGATGATACAACCTTCGACGGGGGTGGTGGCGGTGGAAGTGGGCGTTGAGTGGGCAGGTTCTAGGTTCATTAAGTAGACTCATCAGAATGTGGCCTTGGACTGGATGTGGTAAACGGGAGAAAGCTAGACATCAAAGACAGCCCACGTTTTTTGGCCTGAGAAGCTGAATGACAATCACTGACATTAGCTGAGGTGGGAAAGACTATGAGAAGAATGGGTGTGAGGTGAAAGTCAACAGTTCAGTTGTGGCACGATAAATTACAGATGCTTATTTGATATTCAAGTGGAGATGTCACATAGACTGTTGGAAATACTAACTAGGAATTCAGGGGAGAAGTCAATCTCTAGCTATGTGTAATGGCTGTGTTATAAGAATGTTAATTAAATAGGTGTTTATGATAGTGAAAAATATGAAAATTTCAATATCCAAAACTGGAGGATTGCTAATATGCAGAAGGGCCAGGCAGTCTGGCTCAAAATCTGTGCTTATAATCACTGCCCCATAAAGTGCTGTGCGTCCTCTAATAGGGGCAAGTATGGACATGTTATCTCCAAAGATTATGAACCCATTAAGTGTCTAGTCAGTTTTTTATCATTCATATTTTTTACAGCATCATGATCTTGATATCCTATACCGAATTTCTTGATTTGAATTCTGCAATAGAGCTGTCTACTCTACACACTTTATTAGAAGAATCTTACGAAACCATATATTTTTAGAGGCTAATTGATATTAATCCTGTAAAACATCTGGTGTTTCAATTCTGGCTTATTGCACAAAATAGAGAAATTTTTTTGAAGGAGTGTAAATCCATTTGTGAGTTCATCTGTATTTTGTTGTGGTTTCTGAACCTGCCTTATTCTTACTGTTATACAGTAGTCATAATTTTTTGATTGTGGTATTTGAAATTAAAATCAAATTTTTGAAGGAAGATTGCAGTGATTTTTAAAATAACAGAAAGAAAACTTATTTTAATATGTTTCATTTAATAAATTTACCCCCTCGAGTCTCAAGACTTTGTTCCTTGCAAGAGGTCATCTTTATTGATTAGATCCATGGCATATATCATCTATTAGAAACAAGTATTTCTTTTTTTTTTTTTTAACTGAGCCATCCTGCCACCTGTTGGCAGCTCAGCGGCAGCTCAGCTCGGGCCAGGAATTGAACTGGCAATCCTGTTTCTCAGAGCTCGCACTCTTGAGCAAGCTCTTAACCAACTGAGCCATTTCTGCCGGCCCAAAACAAGTATTTCTAGAAGTCACTATTTCCCGGTTAGCTGGTTTCCAACATGTGCATATAGACACAGGCAAGAATAGAAAACAAGCACATGTACTTATGCAAACTGGGATTTTAAAAAAAGGACACCATGCTGTAAAGATAGTTGAAACGGCTGCAGACATCAGTTTTAATGTCCCACACCCCTCCCCCAGTAGAAGCATTGATTTCTGCAAAATACAAGTGAAAGGAAATTACACCTGGCTTTGTTTAGAAATTTCATAAAAACTGTGTCTGCTTTTTTATTTTTATTTATTGTTGGTTTCAGGTGTACAGAACAATGCAATAGTTACCCTTTTCACCCTCACAAAGTAACAACCCCCCTCCCCCCATCCACTGCCCTCCCACCCTCTACTCCGTGTCCCGAGGTTATATGTATATATAATTATAGTTGACATACAGTATTATTCAACATCAGTTTCTTTTGTGATCAAGACTATGGCTATAAAATTAGTCTTATACTTCTTCATGGTTTAAATATTAAGGAAAAGTGATTTTAAAAAGAGGTACCATTAGCAGGTATTTTCATAAGACTGCATTCAGGGCATTTTGTCACATGGGGTATGTTATTGACTTTTCCCATATCATGTGTGCATTTTTACATGTAGCTTTTGAAAATATTTAAATAGAACACACACATCAATCCAGTTCCTATTTATTTGAAATAAGTATTATTACATTTACTCTGAGCATAAACTTCTTTACCATGGCAACCCTAGAGCACCATGAAGATTGAGTTCTAAGCAACTGAAATTTAAACCAACTATTATATTTCATATTGTACTGTCTGTTGTTGTTGTATTGGGGGCATGGACATGGCAAGAGTATCTGAGGCCGAAACAAAAATCAATTTCCCTTTCACACAAAGAGGCAAAATAAGGGTGATCGGATCTCTGTCATAACGTTCAGCTTGAGTGTTGGTTGCACACCGTGCGTAGCATCAGAGTGGGGAAGAGTTTGGTGACTCAGCCGTGCATTTCCATCTACTGACCCTACGGTGCAGAGAAACGAGGTGACTCACTCACGATGTGCAGCTGCAGAACTAAACTAGGATTAGACTTCAAATCCTATGACTCGCAGTTGAGTATGTTATTCCATGACGCACGCAGGTGCTTGTTCAGTAGCATGTGCTGCGTCTGATTTTAAGCAACAAGAGCTGTGGAAACCCCTGTCTATTAAAGTTAGCTCAGTGCCCTACCTTCCTTCCAGTTCATTCAGCGAGACTAACTGGTGGGAATTTGGCTGCACTGGGCTTTAGAGGGCGTGCTGCTTTCCACTCTAATGTATTATTGCCCTAGTTCTTGGGATTGTTATAGTTGCCTTACACTGTTCTCGGATGAACTCAGTGTGATTTTTCTGTCCTATGAATACTATTGTATGCATTTGTCTCACATATGCAGATAAGTCTTGTTAGAGTGCAGCTCATTTTGTAAGATGACGGAGCTACCAGTTGTACAGACGGATATACCATTAATATATCCGTGACAGGAACCTCCTGACATCATAGAGTTACATAACATAGATCTGAAAGCAGCTCTCCACACCAGTATTGCATAGGTCTCTCTCTTTTTTAATTCCTGTGGTATTCTTCATATTTTAAAAATTACTTAGCGTGTCGTACTTGCTGATATTAGGCAACTAGACTGTTTCATCCTGTGTGTGCAGTAAGTAAGGGCCATTGATTTATAATCATGCTACTCTCAGTGCCAATTTTTTAAATGGGTTGACTTTTGTTTCGTCCTGGGCAAGCATTGTGTTTCCCTAAGAATTCATCTTCGTTCTGACTGCTGTCCCTGTGCATTTGCCGATGCTGCTGTTTCTCAGCATCGCGAGGCTCGGTTCTCCTCCCCACCCCACCCCCATGCCTCTCTGAACTGAGGATTCTCACTGATCTCTAACATTTTCATGTTTTAGACTGTAAACCCAGCGAACAGAATATTTTGCCTTGGGGAATCTTTTCCTATGACTGTGATATCGAACCGTTGGGATTTGGGCAGATTCTGTGCCATCCAGGGGGAAACGGAGGTGTATTCCTGAGCAGATTCATATCTGCACACAGAAGACTCCAGTTGGACCACCCGGAAGACCTTACATAATGTTGAATTTAAGTGTTTTGCATGACCTGGTTTACCCATTGTCTTTTGCACTAGACTAAGGGCTACTGAAAGTGACATTTCACAGGCATCAACTCACTGATGATAACTGACGTTTTTGGAGCATTTTTACGTGGCAGGCCTTATTTTACAGGCCTTTCACATGTTATCTCACATGATCCTCACAACAGACCTTTGACATTAGTATTTTATCATCCTCGTTTTACAAAGGAGGGCACAGGCCCAGGGAATGTACATCTGTTCAGGTCACACACCTAGCAAGGCAGGGAGCCGGGATTTGAACCCTGGCAGCGGGCTGGCACAACATGGCTGTTTCACCTCTGTCCTCTGCTCCTTCATTTGGAAATACGATGTGTTTGTATTAATTACTCATTCCTCAAAATTGGTTTAAATCATGCTCCCTTTTAAATTTCTTCTTAATAAAATCTATTTTACCTTATCTATATCACTGGATTGTTCACCTCCAAATCCTGATTTGGGATTGCTGACAACCAAACAGTGCTTGATTTTTCTACGTGGAAATTAGGTTGAAAATAAAAAGAGGAAAGCCCCAATATTTACTTCTTTCACTATCTCCTGCTATTGAGAAAATAGGCGTACCTCAGAAATTCCTAAATATAATAATAGCTCACCTTTATTTTGCCTTGTTGGAGAATAAAATGTTCTGCATGTGTGATTTTTCCACATGACTTACCTTGTCAAGTGCCAATTCTAAAAAAAGTATAGTATTTTCAAGTATTTCTAAAATGAGCCCTTCCCTGTCTTCTTAAATAGAAAATAACAAGTTCAACAAAAATCTTTCCTTTATGACTCAGAATCATCATGATGAATGTCTATTTTAGTATTTAGTAACTTACCTCTGTCTACTTTTTAGCTTTTCTCTTTCCTTGGTACCTTACCATCAGCTGTCATTTTTTTTTTCTGTTTTGAGGATTCAGTTCTAAAATACTTCCCCCCATACACTAATCATATTTACTACATCAAGTATGCTTTGTGCTGATAATGCAACAATCACATTTGTTAATACATACACATAAAAGTAAATAATTCATGACAGGAATAACAATGGGGCATTTAGTGAGTATTTTATTATTATTTTCTTGATTCAAAAGCATTTTCTCATCACTTCAAAATTATGGCCTGTATCTGGGAGGGATTGAGGTTGCCAGGAGTGGGACCTCTGGACAAGAAAAATACTACTGAGTTTTGAAAATATGTTGTAAATATAGAAATATGTATTTCTATGTATAGAACTATAGAACTGAATACACAAGCCTCCTTTATAACACACTTTGAATCCTATTAACTTTCTGAAGTAGTTGTGACCCAAAGGCAAATTATATTATATAAAATTCTTTTTGTTTTTAAAGGAGTTTGATAATTCCATTGCTTTGGAGCAAAGCAAAGTGATGAATGCATCAGACTTAACAAAACTACACTAGGCTGGTCACATAGTAACAGTTGATTGGAAACAGGTTTTTATTTTTTAGTTTGTTCATGGCTTGAATATTCAAATGAAAAATAAACTGACATCTCATGGTAGGTTTGTTGTTGAAGTTTATTTAGCTGTGTGGGTGATATGAATATGTACAAGATTAATTAGTGATTATTTTGCCGAGAAGCATAGTATAGCAGGGCCATCTGGTGTGCCATTACTGGGAGGGTGATCTTGATGGATTACTCATTAAACTTTCAACACTTTGTTCCCAGGCTATCAGTGGTCCTCCGGATTCTTATTAGATTAAAAGTGTGCTGAGATTCAGGAGCAGCAGGACCCTGGGGAAGTGTAGCTTCATGTTTATCACAGACAATAAACAATTCGACCTTGAGAACACAACCTCAAGCCCATGCTAAGATCCCTTAGTGACATTTATGCCATTTATGCATAGATCACTATTATCTTTCCCATAATAAAATACCTACAATAGATCCACCTCAAAAGCTTATAAAAGTGTTTTGAAAAACGATGATGAACATTTACATAATCTTGGAAGAAATGCACAAGCTCCTCATCACAACATAAAATATCTAGTTGAAAATTTTTAATGCAGTGTTTTTCATATTCTTTCTGTGTCATTGGGTCATAAATGTATGTATTCACTCATTCAGCATATATTGATTCAGCAGCTACTTTTGCTATTGCTATACTAAACTTACAGTCTTAAAAGAATCAGAAAATTTACCCCAACTCCCTGATTCTTTATCTGAGCATTTCTCCTGTCCTGGTGCCATGTTCTCTGGAGGCCTTGTGACAGAGCAAATTATGTTGTATAGAATTCCGGAGCATGTAACTTCTATAATCTCAATCACTCTAGGTTGCTATTTGACCAATGACCTCAAAATCATTTTATAAGCTTTGTTAGAAGTTGAGTCCTCTTAATATTAAGTTAAATGGTTTGATTTGATCTCTACATTCCAAGTATGTATGAACCATGGAGAAACTAAATTTTGATCTTATCAATAACCCTACAAATATATACTTACTGAATTCAAGGCATTTTGAAAATTTGTCACAACCAAGTTTGCCTATGAATAAAATAATGAACCATGAATATCCCTTGGCAGAGTAGTGAAATGAGGATTTATATCATCAAATCAAACAAAAATAGAGTATTTTCTGTTCAAATTATAAGAGAAGGTGGAAGTTACTAGAGGATTCACTTCTTATTATTCTTATCAGCAAATATTTATGCAGATGTAATTATGGTAGAACTACATGAAGAAAACCTGCAGACATGCACCTAGTCCTCTAGAAAGGTATGATCTATCACAGAGTTAATATCTTAGAAATGCATGAAGGCAAGAACATGCTTATGTTCATTTGCTTCTGATTTTTTTTTCCTGCAGCTTACCTAATTTACTTTCACTGCATTGTTCAATCCTCGTGAATACTTTAGCATTCGACTTTTTTTGTTGTCGTTTTGGTTTCTTTAGTCACACTCTTTCCTATGCTTAGAGTTCAGAAGCTCTTTACTAATTATCTCTGGGCATCACGTTGTCCTGTCTTGCATCTGTACTCTGCAAACTTCCTCATGTGCCATAACTCAATTTATTTTTCTGGAAAATAATGATGATAATATTTTCCTAGGCCACAGACTGCTGGGGATAAAATAAAGATTGCTGTAATAAGATAGGTGGCCGCCTAATTTTGAAATCCTAAAATGGATATAATACATTGCTCTGCCAAGTGCCACATGACAGGAGCTCA
>NW_017731463.1:1488604-1511252 GCF_001890085.2 Hipposideros armiger | reverse complement strand
GTAATTACAGTAGAGGAACTGTGTACATGGGCCACCTCATGAAGAAGGATTCACTTCAGCAGGGCTATTATGTCTGCAGAGTCTACCCTTTGGGTGTGTCATTTGTGGAAGTGGTTGCGTTGTGCTCTGGCAGTGGCTCATCTTAGTCTGCACCAGAGCCCCTCTCAAGAGGCCCTAAAACCAACACACCCAGTGGTGGTTTAGTGACTCAGGACTGGCTGGAGTGTCAAAGCTCCCCATGATTGATGGCTGGAGTTATAGAGAGATCCACATAGTCCTGCAACTGCTGTGAGAATCCTGGAGTTAAAGAAACTAAAATAAATTATAAATAAATTGTGTATAAAGATACACAAACATAAATACAGCTAACATTTTGGATTTACTATAGTCATATATGCTTATGTTAGACTAAAAAATATTTTACATAGTTTCATATTTTCTAGACTTCAACTTAGCACACTTATGTTGTCCCTGCACACATGCAGTGATAACTCTTTTAATCAAAATTTTCAATCCTTTTGTTGGAAGAAATTGTTGGCTGCTATAGATCGAGTATGACTATTACAATATTATGTCCCAACTATTGCCCATCCTTTTGTGTAAATATAATGTTTTCATTTTCCAATAAACCTGTTCCTAGTCGATATGTAGAATACTGGATATAGAATAGTAAAAGCTAGAACAATTTGGATGATCACAGGACTGTAGGCTTACTCAGTGCAGCACAAATGGCTGTAGATGCCTATTAGCATCACATAATAATGACCCAGGTGACTAAAAAAATTGCTGATAGTATCGGGTATTTATGATACAGGCCAGGGGGCAATGAAAGTGGCAACACATTTAAAAGTTTAAAGTACTATGTAAATATCAAATAGAATTGTTTGTGGATGTGTGGATGAACATGAAGACAGAACAAAGTATGTTCCATCTATGAAATGCAGGAGTCAGATTCTGATTTCAGAATAGTATTCCAGGTTCAATGTTCCATAACTTTATGTTTTTGTGGGCTGGTCATCACAGGGTAAAAGTTAGTCACTGCACAGTCACTACCAGGAACCAGAGCCAACTCAGTACCTTGTTAAAAGAGATGAACAAAGAAGAAAAAATGCAAAACAAGGTTTTTCAGGATGTCAAGAATTTGGATGAAAGAATGTGCTCAAAAGGGAACATGACACAAGCCTACGCTCCTGTAAATTAATAATTTAAAGAGTTTTTGTTTGTTTGTTTGTTTTCATACAACAGTGGAGGCACTCCATTTGGGAACATTAATGGCTGCTCATGGCTACTTCTTCCCAATCTCAGATCACGTCCTCACACTCAAGGATGATGGCACCTTTTACCGGTTTCAAGTAAGTTTCATGAAAATATCCTTTAACAGTAAAAGAGAAGACTGTATTTTGTTGGTTAATTGTTAGTACAGAAAATTTGAAAATTATGACCTTTTTAAGTTCAGCTAATTAGAAACTAATGGCTCAATTTAAGATGTAAAAACAATAAACAAAGATGCAGTGTGCTCAGTTAAGGTGATTTATGAAAGATAAATTGTGTCATGAATAAACTTTTATTTTATATAAAAAGTTTAAGAGAAATTCAGAGAGTAACTTACTGGGATTCATGAAGATAGGAGAGCTCTTTATCAGTAAGCCCCATTAAGCTACTAGGAAGAAAATTGAGAGATGTAACTAAATTTATTATACTCTGGATCCAAAATCATCTTCAGTCCAAGTAAACTCTCACAGAATGCTTGAAGCTTCAGCTTATAAATTAGTTTGTTACACAAGCCCTTTACAAGTTGGTATCTGAGGACCTTCTGCAAGTCTGTAAAGACTGATATGCATGATGTTGTACATGTGTGTGCTCATCCGAGACAGGATGCCGTAGATAACTTGCAAACCAACAAGAGTCATTCTAGGTCATTTTCAAATGAGACACAGTATTATTCTGTCAGGAAATGATTGTGGACTCTTATTTCAGTCATTGAGCAAGCAGTTGGCACTTGAGTTCACAGTGATTTATCTCAAGTGTATTCTACATTTCATTAGATGTTGTGATTCATTAATAACTGACTAGTAGATTCTAGACTATAAACATAGGTCATATAAAATGCCAGAGTTCAAGCACTAGCTGAATTCCTATAGGTATTTTTGGAAGTTTCTCTCCATCGTCCAACTATCAAACATTGGAGAATTCTTCTCAATTGTTCTGAATATTATTAGATGTTCTATATCTAAATTGATGGCTGAATAGTAATTTGGGTGCCTAAGAACTTGCTTGGGGAAACTGAGAACAAAGAGGGGATATGTTTTAAAAAATTCTTCCCAGAGATCGTTGTCCCCTTTAGAACACTCTAAGTCCTGCTTCCTTTTGACTCTTTTATCCAAGGAAAATAATCATAGGACTTTTTGCACTGAATAACTGGGAGATAAAGCAGTCTCCTAAAATTGTGATACTGACCTAAGTATTCAAGCAATTTCAATTGCTTAGTTTTAAAAGGCTTTAAAAGAATGGAACGTTATACAGGTAAAATAATTGTAGCTTAAAACAGCTTATTAAGTGAGAGTAACTAGGGTTCCTAAGGTTAACATTTTAATAAAAAAAATTATTGGTGATCAGCAAACAAATTATTCGTGGGTCACTAGCACTTTTTGATTTTTAAAGGAGTTAATTTTCTATTACAGGATTACATTTTCCATATGTTATTTTCTCACAAAAGTTTCATATAAGGACTATAAGTAAACTTCTAGTAAACTTCCCAGTAAAATTTTCACAATTCTTTACAATATTCCAAGTAAAATCGTGCATGCATAAAAGAACATATATACAAGGGAGGCACTGAATAGTTCATCTCTTGAGAATTATCTAATCCAAAAAATGTCTTTAAAATAGCTCATACATGGCCCAAAGTTAATGATGATGGCTTGAATTAGTGTAATTTGTGAACTTTAAGACTGCTCTGTGATTCTCAGACTGAAATTAGTAGGCAGACAAGGTTTAAATGTCTTAGTCTTGCTCATGAGTCAAGAATGAGCAAAACTGGAAATGGACCACCGTTCATACAGGCAAAAAGGAGAGACTGTTTTTAAAGGGCTTTAGAACAAAGCAAGTAAATAGGTGCAAATGACAAATGAATTACATCACTACTAGATATAGGCAGAAGGTTTAATGTGCCTAGATAGATGATATATAAATAATCTTTTAAATTACACTAATTAATGTTATAATATTAAATGGTAACTATTTTAATGACCCATCCACATTTAAAATATGATCTAAATATGACATATTTGTAAGTCTAAAAATCATAGAATCTTAAAACCAAGATTTAAAAAACCCAGAAAAGTCAAGAAAAATTGAATTCCTACTGTAATATCTACTACGGCATTAATCACTCTACATCTAAACAGCGCTAATAATAGAACACACATTATTGTTCAAGGTGTTTACTTCCATTTTTGTCTTCATTCCAAGAAGCAGAAAGTTCTTTATTACTTTGAACAGAAATTCAACTCTGTGGAAGGATTTTAAAAATCACTAATTAAAATGGAAAGCTTGCAATATCTTGTTTACAATTCTTCCAGTGAATGATTGAAATTCTAGCCATCATTAGGAATCTGAAGATGTTTCAGGGCATGAGTTTGAGACAAATAGAACTTTTAATTTAATTTCAGTGGCATGCAACAATATGTAAATTTGTCTCAAGTTTTAGTACATTTTTAATTATGTGATTTTTGCATTAATGTAAACTCACAATTGTCTAATTATCCTCTCTTAGCTAATTGGAATTGAGATCTGACATGGTTTTCCAGGTCTCTTTAATGGTCTCTTACCATATTAACATATGTGCCAAAGATTATTGAGCAATGGTTGGACAGTTTGGGATCAGTTTTATCATAGCTAGAGAAGTCAACACTGAAAAGCAGAGAAACTCATATATTAATAATGTCTTCTTGAAGTCTATGTGAACTGTAAACGTATATTTTTTAATTGCAGCAAACAATAAGAGTTTGCTATTTGTTAAATTGCCTTTTACTATATTTTTCCTAGGAAAAATCTTACAATATTAGTGAAGAATGTTTGTTTAATGACATTTTCACTATATTAGAAAATACAACAGCGTCATTCTTTTATTTTTACATTCAGGAATTTCTCACTAAAGTAAATGATAAAAGAATAAAGAAAAATTGTAAGAATGCAGCAAGAACATTTTTCTGTGTTTTGGAGGGGAAAAAAAGCATATAACTGACCAATCTGACTAGAATAAGTATTTTAAATGTAAGATAAATAGATGTGTGTGTTTGTCCATGTGCGCTTGCATACTTATGTGTGCATACAGACACGCACACGGGCAGACACACAGACACACACACATGTCCCAAACAAACAAGCAACCAAAAGAGAATAATAAACTCTATGAGAAGTATCTCAAAAACCAGCAGTCCACATGAAAGCAAGATTTTAATTGCTTTAATTGGTTTTTCTAGAATCCTTACCCAATTTTATTTTTAGGAAATGAAATCATCAAAGATTCATCTCCCACAGAATCAAGTGGGATTCACATGAGAAGGGGGGCCAGTGTAAAGCCTTGATAACCTCCTTGTCTACTGGTTCAACCTTTTATCCCCCTAAATTTCTGTTGCCATTTTGCTTACATGTGTACAAAACTAATGTTAGTAGCTTTCTTTATGATACTGCATCAAATGCCAGGAATGACTAGAGAGGAACTCAGAGATCCCTGGGAGTCTTGAACAGCTTGGAAAGGCTGTCCTCAGAAACAAAGAGGTGTCCCCAATTACCCTTTACCTTTTCTTGAGAGTCCCTTTTCCAGAAAGGAGAATTATCAAGCAGGTAATCAGAGATTACCCCAAATATGCTCATTACACGTAGATAGTTTATATTATTAACTAACAAATGTAGTTAAATCCACATGGCTTATGTCTGCAATCACTGTTCCACTGAGTCCTGGAAGCATTGTCACCCCAGAAGACAAAGTTTGATCAAGTAGACAGAGGGCCATCGAATTTCCTCATGGGCCGGAGCCAAGCACATCCAGCTAGCACAGATAGAAAAGCCCTTGTAGAAAATATAAAATGTCAATGATTACAATAGAATTTTCCTGATCAGACACTTCCTTTGTATTTTTGTCAGTGCGTTTCTAGAATTTCACAGAATCAGATTCCTCTCTCTTGTTAATCATATCAATCAACTAAGACATTACTAGCTTAAAAAAACTGATCTCTGGTTTGTACTGTTTAAAAATTTAGAGCAATAAGTGTCTTTATTACAAAATGTTTTTTTCAAGTGAGGAGAAAAAGTTGTTCTGATCTGGTTGGCTAATGTTAAGAGCTGCACGCCTTATATAATTAATAGAGCAAGGCAAATGTTTGCCGGACCTTAGGGAAAGATTTTGACAGTTGAGCTTTTGGATCTGTTGAAAGTGATGTTGAGATACATTAATCATAGAAAACTATTTGTTATATTTAAACATGTTTTATCCTGCATCTTCCTGACTATAATACTCTGCTTTCAGTCTTTGTGGATTCAGGCTTCTTGTTTTAGTAATGCAATGAGACCTTTTACCTTTGTGTCAGTTGGCATAAAACTGCAGCAAAAGTAGGACATTTTAAATGCTCGCTGGTGCTGCCCAGATCTGGAGGCTGAACGAATGCTCAGCCAATACGTGTACAAGCAAAACCTCACTGTGCCTTTCTGGGTATGTTTTCTGTCTTTCAAACATATCTTTAGTGAACTTTTCTAGATAATTGCTAAATATATAAACACTGCTCATAAACCCAAAACTCTTTCAATGGTTTATGTGTCTAACCTGGGTTCTACTTCTTTTCATTCCACAGACACCCTATTTTTGGCCATCAAATTGTTGGGAGCCAGAAAACACAGACTATGGTCAGTGCAACATCTCATTTTATTTTTGGCAGTCAGTATGGCTAGATGAACATGGGCTTGTATTTTATTGTTTTGTCATTGAGAAAAGAAAGCTACATTTCTCAGTGTGGGACTCATATTTCTAACATTGAATTTACAAATGGCCTTTTTATTGGAAAGTCACCAAACTGGGTGGTGACTTTTTCCATAGTATAGTGTCCATTGAGACTAATGAAGAATAGGTTTTCTTCTGAATAGGTTAAAAGCTATAAACACGCTTTTGAAAGGGTTGTTATTATTTTTCCATAGCACATTGGTGTTCTAGAAAGAGTAACAAAAGTGCTCAGAGAGCTCTAGTTCACCTCGTCCACTAGCTGTGTGAATTGTGTTAAGTCCATTGACTTTCGGAGGCTTAATTTTTCTTACTATTATATGAGGCATCCTATGATTCTATAAGTGGAAGTTTGTATTAAACATGGAGAGGTCAATTACCAGCAAAAGAAAAGTTACAAAAGAAAATTTAATAGCAATGAATCAAGCTCAGTGAACTTAGAATGAACTCAATTCAACAATCGTGGTTTCCGTGAAGCTCTTCAAGGAAATAGGCTTCTAATAAGTATTCATCTTCTTACATATTCCTGAAGCGACAAGTGTTCAAAGATAAGATGGCATGGTTTTTAAATCTAATTTCTACAAATATTTATTGAGGATTATTTCCCTATGCCAAGTGCTATACTAGGTGCTGGGATACCAAAGGTCACCTTGACTTTGTCTACATGGTTGGGTAGATTGTCAGCTAAATGAGAAAAGAGAATGATACCGGAGTTGCTGTAGAATGCCAAGTGAATACAACAGTAGTGTGTGCGAAATTATATGGAAGTGTAAAAGAATGAGAGATTTTAGTTGGGGGATTCCAGAGTGATTTCACAAAAGAACAGAGCATTTCAAATTGTTGTTTAAATGAGGGGAGATTTTTCAAGAGACAAGGCAGAGAGAAGGCATTTGAGGCAGAGGGCCAGCATACACTGGGGGTGCCAAAAAAAAAAGTGTACATATGACCTATATTCACCTTTTGTTATTGGTATATATTGAGTATTACAATTTTAATGCAGTTTTTTCCTTTCCTAAAATGTGTATACATTTGTTTGACACCCTCTGTATATGCAAAGGCAGTAAGAGGCTTATAGCAATCCAGCTTTCTTTGGTATTGCTCCGGGAGAGACAGCTTTGTAAGAACACTATAGGAAAATCCATGGAAAACCAAGGGAGTTTTTTCCACTCTGTCATTTCAGAAACTCGAATTTGTAGTTCATCTAAGAGTGGTCAGTGCCAGTCAAAGATTCAAACTAACATACCTCATGGAAAACAATCTGAAAATCAGAATACTGATACATTAATACAGAGAATAGATGATTTCTTTCCAGTGGTGGTAATGCTGATTTCTTCATTCAGAAACTTATTGGGTTGTCGGAAAAGTCATGATGCATTTTTGCAACGAAAAACATAGAAAAAATACATCATGACTTTTTAAACAACCCAGTATATTCCTCAAAACTGAGGCACTTGGAGAAAGAAGTTATTTAAAAAATGAACAAATAAACAAAAACAAAACACCACTGATTTGTGGATCTGAGTTGGCAAACTTTCTGGAGCATTTTGTCCAACTTGGAATGATGCCTGGGGATTGTTTCACTAAAGAATATAACATTCTAGTGGAGGGAACACTTGGACAGCTGAGAAGGAGCTCATGGAAAAAGACCCAGATGTTAGAGACAGACAGACCTGACCTCAAACACTGTCAGAACTATATACCAACTGTGTGACTTTCGACAAAGCGTGCAACATCCATGAGTCTCAGTCTGCTCCCTTTTCAAGCAGAAATAATAGTATTGAATATCTACAGCTATTGAAAGAATCCAAATTAACATGCCTAAGGAAACTGGTATTAATCCTCTCATATTCAATAAATCAAAATTGTTTGGAGCTCACCATCGCTGGCTCATGGATACACTGCCTCTGTTCCTCATAGAAAAGCAAATTCTTACTCTCAGTGTTTCTCTCTATCCATCTTTTGTGTTTTAATATGTTAGTGTTCACAATTACAGCTCATGTTTCATCACAGCAGATTTATGTTGGCATGGAGGGACTGAGGAAATTGCATGGCCTACACAGAGGTCATTTATAGAACATTCCTCAAAGTGGGTCATTCAGTTTCACATTAACTCTTAGCAGTGTCCATTTCAGAGGGGGTCATCTCCTAAACTTTCTCCCCAAACTCACAGTGCCTGACATTTGTTAACTAACTATAGACATGGTCTTTAATTATTATATTTTGTTTTTCTCCATGAAGAAACATATACCTGTTTGTGTCTAGCTTGCTTAGATTACATACAAGTGAAAAATAAAATAATTATTCAATAAAGGATCATGAAAAAAAATAAGAGGAAGAAAATCAGCAGTGATCTCAGACACTGTACCACTTCTGCAGGCAATGAACTTCATCTGGGATTTTTCTTTTTAAATAAATCATAGCAATGTGAATTATCCAAACTTGAATTTCCTACCACCATTTGGTTAAAGCACACTGTTATAAAATGCACACACCTGCTTATAAAGAAGACATTGATGGCATGATGTAGTTATGCATGAGGTCCAAAGCACAGTGATTATTTAGGTTATCTTTTCTAAGATAACTTTGGGGCAGACAGGAATTGATTGCCTAAAACAGGTTTAAAGAATGGTTTCTTACACTCTTTTAGAGCTTACTAAGTAGGTTCTACAGAACGGAAATCTCTATAGTTCAGTTTATATGGAGAAATGCTTTTCTACAGTTATCTTGGTCTTATAGAAAAATAGAATATGTTGATCATGTTCAAGCTAAGACAAGCCAGTATGGACTACAGGGCTATATCTCTATGAATATCATTCTTTGAAAATTAAGCTGGGTAAAATTTTTGGTATTTTTTTCACCTAAGTACAAAAAACATTCCTCTGTATCATTCAGCCACAATCTCCACTGGTTTTCACAGCATGAAATTATGAGGAATTCTGGACTGGGGAGCCTGGTGTGGGGCTGGGACCCCTTGCTCCTAGGTGGAGGGGGGAACTCTGTAGCTGAGATATCGCTCCAGATTTTTAACCACCACTTGTGAGTGTAGGACCAGCCCTTCAGCACCTCTGCCCCTCCTGCCAGTTTTGACGTGGCTTCTTTTGTGTATCCCTTTTAATATATTCTTTTATTTATTTATTTATTTATTTATTTTTATTATTGGGGAATTGGGGGGATGGGAACAGCGCTGGGGAATTGGGGAAGGGGAACAGACAAGTTGCTGTCCTTTTGCTCTTCAGTCTAGTTGTGGAGGACGTTGCCTCACTGGCCCAAGTTGGCACCATCATTGTGCTCTTCCCGGGTGAGGCAGATTAGTCGCCGGCTTCTGGAAGGCTGCTCACAGCGGCTGCTGGCCGCTCACGCTGGCTGCTGGCTACACACGGTAGCCCATAGCAATCCACTGCCACAGGGGCTGCAGCCTATGCCGTTGCCAGCGACTCACGGCAGCCCAGCTCCAGGTCGAGCTGTTGTTCAGCATCTTAGCTGTGGAGGGCAGTGTCACTGGCCCTCATATGTGGGATCCGAACCGGGGCCCTCTGGGGTCCCAAGCCAGCTCTTAACCAACGCGCCACTCGGCTGGCCCTAATATATTCTTAAATTCAGTTTGCTAATATTATGTTGAGGCCTTCTGCATCTTTTGTTGTCAAGGATTTTGGCCTGTGGTATCTTTGTCTGGTTTTTGGTATCAGGGTAAAGCTGGCCTTGTAAAATGAGTATGGAAGTATTCCTCCCTCTTTGATTTTTTGGAGTTGTTGAAAAGGATGGTATTAATTCTTCTTTCAATGTTTCGTAGAATTCACCATTGAAGCCATCTGATCCTGGGCTTTTGTTTGCTGGGAAGTTTCTTTTATTAGCAAACCGTCTTTTCAGATTTTTTATACCTTCATGATTCCGTCTTGATAGGTTGTATGTTTCTAGGAATGTATCCATTTCTTCTAGCTTGCTAAATTTGTTGGCGTGTAATTGTTCATAATAGTCTGTTACGAAGGGAGAGAGGTTAGAGCGAACAGGATGACCAGTGCATCTCTCACAGATATTTAGCTTCTTGCCCAGGACAGAGCAGGAAAAAACTGGGAGTTCCTGGCTCAGTCAGGAAGCCAGTGCTTCTCTGTCTACAGCGTGCTGATGCGTCACAGACAATGCCATTGGAATGTTATTTTCCCACCCATCCCCATCCATGTTATAATTTAGGGTTGAATTTCAAGCATTCTTAACATAGCACATTAAGGTAGGGTAAACGACTCTATGGAGCCATTATCTTACCCTAGGTAAGTTTTAGGTAGCAAAAAATAAAAACGAAGCGGCACTCTATAGGCAAAATTGTGTAATAGGGGTGAGAATATATAAAAGAAACAGATGTGTCTTGTTCAGGAAAAGCAGTATGGGTAATTCATGTAAACTGTAATGCATGCGTGTTGTTTATTTGTCAAATTATTGGAAACTTATAGTCTAGGAATGTCATTGATGCATATATGCATCATGAAACACCATGAGATTTAACCAAGCAACTCATAAGAAACTAGATTGATGATGATGACATAAAGTAAAAGTTAATTTTAATTTAAAGTTATGAACATCAGTCACTGCAAATCATGACCAACTTAAAACACTGAGGGTACAGTAATAGCAACATGCCCTCCTGGAAAATAACAAAATATCCTCTGGAAATCCTAATTATCCATGGGTATGTGCATTCAAAATTTTGTGACATTACCAAGTATCATGTGGCAGTCAGGCTTTATAGCAAATTCTGAATTAGAGGCCTCCGTAATTTCTATTAATAGGAAGAACATTCCTTTCACTGTAAGTTTTACTAAAGAAAAATTATGGTGGCAATGATAAAAACAAACAAAAAATGTTCTGATTTCCTTGGAGACCTTTTGAAGAGCAAAGAATGAAAAGGAAAATGAAATTATAAAAATGACCATTGGGGACATCATTTCTGGTATGCAGTTTATGAGCTAGCAGTATTATTTCATGAAGACTCAATTTGCTCAAGTCTGCCAATTAAAGCTGACAAGATAGTCTTGGTTAATAAGTGTATCAACAAGAGAGGCGTCAGGCCGGCCAAGTGGCTCAGCTGGTTAAGAGCTCACTTGGGAGCACCAGCTCTGAGCAACAGGGCTGCAGTTGGGATCCCACATTGCGGGCCAGTGACACTGCCTTCTACAGCTAAGGTGGTGAACAACAGCTCGACCTGGAGCTGGGCTGCTGTGAATCTCTGGCTATGGCCTAGGCTGCAGCGGGGCTGCAGTGGGCTGCCATGAGCTACGTGAAAGGCTGGTGGCCAGCGTGAGCTACCAGGAGCCGCTGTGAGAGGCCGATTAATGACTGGCGACCGATTGCCTCACCCAGGAAGAGCACAATGATAATACCAACATGGGCAAGTGAAGCGACGTCCTCTACAACTAGACTGGAGAACAAAACAGCAATTTGTCTACCTGTCTGTTCCCCTCCCCTGGTTCCCCAACGCTGTTCCCCTGCCCCCAATTCCCCAATAACAAACCTAAAAAAAAAAAAAAAAAGAGGCGTTATTTTTTTCATTGTTTTAACATTGAGTGGCGGGGGAAAACAGACTTCACTCATTTATTAAAGGACAAGATTCAATTTTTGGTCTTACTTTGAAATCTTCTCAACCTGGGAACTCAGAGACAGGGTCTTTACACCCTGGGTGGTGAATATTCCACATTGGGTGATTCTCTTGTTAAGTTAACAGAAGCTTTTTGTGCCATAGAGCTGAAACAAAACTACGTCTAAGCCTAAGTGATTTGCCCCTCCCAAATTCCCTTTAATTAAAACCTGCTTAAAGGAAGGTTTGCATATCTGATTCATATTTTCCTTGAGCAAAGAAGGGGTGGGAGGACTGTAACATTTTGCTTCTATATTCTCTTAACAGAAGGGAGATTTATACCGCTTTAAATCACACTAGACAAAGGCCCTCATGAGGAAAGTCAAGCAAGGCAGTGAACTTGACCCCAGCCAGGCTTTGGATCTTCTGTATGCATAGCGATTGCAAGTGCGAAAAGTCTCCCCTGCCTCAGAATGCCAAGGTCAGTGTTAAGCCATGACTTCCTCCCGTCATGGGATGTCAGAGCTGGAGGGAACTTGAGAGTTTACCCAATTCCAGTCTCAGCTAAAGATGAGGTAGCGGAGTTCCAGAGAGTGGCAGGACTTGCAAAGTCAAGGTCACACTCTTCATTATCGGCCAAGTTTAGAGCACGCTCAACAGTTAGAAAGGCAGGAAGACCCTTGAATCCCTCCTTGGCAGAGTATTCAATAAAGACTTTCAGTAACTTATTCTGAAATGATCGCACCTTCTTGGGGGCTATTAAGTGTACCAAATGTGCTCTGCCATTGTATTTCTATCAAACTCTGGCAAGCTGCATAGTCTGTGATATGCACAGCCCTGGGCTATGCTTTGGTACTAAATTTGAGGTGTCAGGTTCCTGTTAAAGAAGTTTCTCTTTAAGCCAAGAAATGTTTTTCTAAGCCTGCCCAGTCTCCTGCTGTTGCTTTCTGATTTCTTTGTAAAGCTTTAGCCAGCTCCCACCTGTTATAATAATAAAAGTAGCTGTGATAATACATTGCATTCCTGGGTCACTGTGCTGTTTGTCAAGTTCCAGTACTGTACCTCAGGCTGATACCCTGGAGTGGGGAGCAAAGGGCAAAGCTTGCAAAGCCTTCTTAAACATATTGCTGTTTTAAATCTATTGTACCAGCTGGAGAAGAACAGTGTGTTTGCTTAGGGCATAGGAGGACCTAGAATTCCTCTGCCCAACTGACTATTCCAATTCTCCGTTCAACCCACCAGATGAAATACCTTGTAGCTAAAATATACTGCGAGTGACTTCTGAGAATAGAATCACCAGGAAGGACACTACTTAGCGATTGCTGAGTACACTTTGGAGATTCAATCCTGTTCAAAAGGTGGTGCAGTGCCCTGAGAGGTCATGTAATGAGATCCATGCAGTCTGACCAAAGCACAGGTACACAATACAGGAAGAGTTATCAAACGGAATAGTTCCACAGCCTCTTTCCAAAGTGACCAGCACAGCTTTGGGGTGAACTTTATAGATATTTGCTTAGGGATCCTGGTCTCCATCCAGCGCATTTCTGTGCCTCCGACTATGATAGTGAGTTGGACATAAGCACGGAAGACTTTTCTACTGAAACCTGTGTCACTCACTGTATGGGTAGCAGGAATACGACAGGTGTCAGATGGACACTGGGAAATGAGTAGCTCAAGATTCAAAGGCCCTACTGACATTTTCACAGATTAATTTTATTTCATACCTGACACGACCAATTCTGTCAATGAATCCTTTGCACTATTGCATTGTGCTCTATCCCTGGTCCACGTCCATTTACAATTAAAGAGAAGGAACAGACAGGGTCCAAAAATGAACTTTGCACTTCACCGTATCTCCAGCATGACCTCTTCCTGACTTCAGCTCTTTGTCTAAGACATACAACAGCTCAGGACTTAAACTCCACACCTCAGCTCTTCTACCAAGCACCCTGAATGCATTGCATTTTGCTTGCCATTCTTTGTGCATGATGCACTGGGAAGGGTGAGTTTTGGAATCAGACAAACTGCTTCATGTCCTGACTCAGTGTTTAATAGCTGTGACCTTGTATCAATGACTTAACATGTTCAAGCTCCAGTTTCCTCATCAATAAACTGGGATCTCAAGGGCCAGCCGAGTGGTGCGGTGGTTAAGAACTGGCTTGGGATGCCTGAAGGCCCCGGTTCGGATCCCACATATGAGGGCCAGTGACACTGCCCTCTACAGCTAAGAATGCTGAACAGCAACAGCTCAACCTGGAGCTGGGCTGCCGTGAGTTGCCGGCGATGGCATAGGCTGCAGCCCCTGTGTCAGTGGGTTGCCTTAGGCTACTGTGTGTAGCCAGCAGCCATCGTGAGTGGCCTGCAGCCGCTGTGAGCAGCTGTCCAGAAGCCGGCGACTGATCTGCCTCGCCCGGGAAGAGCGCAATGATGGTGCCAACTTGGGCCAGTGAAGCAACATCCTCCACAACTAGATTGAAGAACAAAAGGACAGCAACTTGTCTGTTCCCCTTCCCCCAATTCCCCAATAAAAATCTTTTAAAAAAAAACCAAAAAAAACCTGGGATCTCAAAATCAGATCCCATTTTATACCCAGCAGAGCATCAATCATAAATGGTTACTCAAGCAATAGTTTCCTTCCTCCCTCTTTCTGCCCACTCCGCTAACTTCTTCTTTTTGATGTTCTTATTCTCTTTTTAGAAGATTTTGCAAATCCTTAGTCTGTAAAAAAGGACTCATATGTAGTCTTGTTACATTTGACATATCTCATGTTAATGGAGCAGGCAGAGAAGAAAACGAGGGTTGCTTTCTCAGTTATTGCTGGATTCACGAACATAACATTTTTTTTCTTACATTCTAAAAAAATGTGGCAAGCACCAATTAACACAGAATCCTGTGGCAAGAGTTTTAAGTGGAATTTGATTTGCAAATCACATTATTCTTGTCTTGAAATACCATTTGTTTCCTTGGAAACTTTAAATTGATTTTAAGGTGTGCATTCTAATCTTTAAGGTTCATAACCACAGTGACATGAATCGTTTTACTATCCTATCCCATGGTCTGTAATTCTTTTGCCCTCTGAACCACCAAAAGTATTAACTACTGGTAATTTTTAATAGTAGACACCCTGTGCTATTTTAGTATCACTTATGATGTTTATATATTTAACAATGTGTGAAAAATTTCAAATGATATTCATCATGAACTGAAACTGGAAAGAATCTGAATTGTATTTTCTTCAGTGTTTTAAAAAATATGTATTCTAAGGCTAATATTCCACATTATCCAGCTTCATTGGATAATGAGCAATATTCTATGTCAGGCAATGCACATACATTTTTCTAAACCTTCTTTGCCCAACCCCAAGAGAAAGAACAATCAACTAACCTATAACAGAGGAAACATGTTTTATTTTCAAGTAGGTTTTATAACATTTAGATTTTTATTGCTCAGTGTCTCTGAGCAATTAGAAAGTGACAGGGATTTAGAGAGAGACAGAGATAAGAGAGAGAGAGAGAAAATAAGTGTCATCCTTTTGTAAAACTACAAGTGACAAGCATATATTTCAATAAAAGTGCTCACGCTTTGACTCTAAATAATTAGACTTGCTTCAAAATTCCAGAAGAAAATAACTTTATTTTATACTCACGTCTCACATATGGATATATGTCTGTGTATTGAAGAGGAGCTGCAGACCACATACAAAAAAAAAATGCAGCAAAGCGTGACTTAAGGAATGACAAAACTTTGTACCATCAACAGGCCTGATATTTTCTGTAAGAAGGTTGTTATTTCTTACTTTCAGTTCACATGTTAGTTATTTTGCTAATAAAAATTCAATGATTCCATTGCCTTCTCCACCCTGACTTCCCTCTCTACCTCCCAAAGAGAGGGAATAACCTATGTTTATTGGACATAGGTTTATTTTTTTCTTGGAAATTAGACCAAGAAAGAAAAGAATGAGATGCAAGAAGCATTGATGACAAAAGAAATTGATACATGCCTAAATAAGCACTGATTATTTTTAAAATGATGATTTTAGAGTATAAATCAAAGAAGAATTAAGATGGCAGACAATAATATATTAGCTATGAAAAACTTCCATATGTCATATGTTCGGTAATTTAAGATCACACTTCAAATTAATATGCTCAGGGAAGAAATCACAGTGGAAATTACAAAACAGAACTGTGTTACATTTTCCCATGGATGTATTTGCAGGCTTTTCAAGGTGTTCAGGGGAAGTGTAGATGTGAGGGACTATATTTCCTCAACTATTTTTTGCGTAGTCTTTGTAAACATCATGAAGGTTTACCTATTAAGAAAAAGCTTTTGTATTAAGAAAAAATTTTGCAGTAAGATTTCACTTTTTAAAAATTAAAATTTAGGGCCGGCTGAGTGGCTCAGCTGATTAAGGGCTCACTCAAGAGTGTGAGCTCTGAGCAACAGCGGTTCGATGCCCAGCCCAAGCTGAGCTGCCGCTGAGCTGCCAACAGGAACAGGATGGCTCAGCTAAAAAAATTAAAAATAAAAAGAAATTATAATTTAGAAAATTTTGCAATATGCTTGTTATTTTCATAACCTATAGATTAATAATAACTATAAAAACAATTGAAATCAGAAGGAATTTTTGTAGTAGCCTTATGATTGTAAGAAATTTTAAAATTTCAATTAATTTACAAGTATATTGTTACAAAGAAGAATAATGAGTGATCCTCAGGATCAATTCTGTAGGGACAGTGTAATTGATACTAGAGCTCAAGAAAAAGGAACAGTAATGCAAATTTCTCCCACAGATGAATTTATTCTCATAATTTTTTTGATATCTAGAGCACATTGAATACATTTAAAAGAGAGGTTTAATAATTTTTTTAAAAATGTGAAATATTTACAACACTCCAGAACTGCATGATTTGACAATATTTAAATTGATGTTAAAAAATTTTAGAGTCCAATTAAAAATATGCTTTTCTATTATTTTTTTCTCAGGTGAGTGCATGAGCGAAAGCATTAAGATCACTTTTCTATAGAGGACATTCTTGAAACAAGGTTGGATAGAACACATTTCAGATAGAAGATATTAAGACCTTCCAAAAAAAAATTCCCAAAGAAGTATGGTTAAATACTTATTTTCAAGTACAATGGGAGAAATATGTGTTATTTTAATGTAAGCTAAACAAATAAGGAAAGAAAAAAAGAAAGTGACTCCTACCAAGCTCCTATATTTAAAAATCTATCTGCTGCTTTACCTGGAAACTAGAGTTTTTGTCTTAAGGATTTCTTTATGTGTAACTATTTGTCATAATGGGTTTATGCCCATCGTGCAAAGGATAAAAAAATCAAGGAAAAACTGAGTCACATAGAAAGTTCGTGGCTAGCTAAACACTACTTGTCCTTTAAGACTCAGCAGATATATCACCAGCTCAGGAAAACTGCCTTGACCTTCACTCCACCCAGATTAGAGGTGGTCCTGCTATCTGGGTCTGTCGGCTGTCCTTTTCCCTGGGTTGAGAGACTTTGAAAATTTGAGAACTAAATCTTATTTAATTTTGTATTCCCTGTGCCTAGGGCAATATGTGGAACTTTAGTAGGTGTTCAATAAAGACTTATTGAGTGAACAAATGAATAAATAGTCTTGATTCTTAGAATTTATTGTGTGGTCCAATGGCATAATATTGGGTTGTCAGAAAAGTCATGACATATTTTTTCTATGTTTTTTTGTTGCAAAAATGTGCCATGACTTTTTCAACAACCCAATATTTAGTTCAAAATACAACTATCTATGCTCAAATTTGGTAGTATGAAAACAATATAGGGTTGAAAGCAGCAACATTTGAGATGACCATCTCTGAATTTCAATGAGGAGCTTTATGCTTGTCCCCTGGGTTTCTCGGCTTTGGAAAATAATACTGAACACTTACTTCTATAGTTTGAAATTACAGTCAAGCAGGCATACAAATGTAGCCTTTGCCCTAAAGCCTCTAGAGAGATTTGAAGGTACGTAATTGTAAGATGTCATAAATCTATCAAATTTAGAATTCTTGGTTTCAGTTTTGTATTTTAAATGGACATATATCTGCTATGAGCCTCAAAAGAGAACGGAAGCCAAGTGTGTGAGATAAACATAAGATATGCTACAGGAACCATTTACATATAATTATATGATGCATTATACATATTCTGATTTAATTAACTTATATGAACACTAAATAAGGAGGCAGCATGAGGAAATTTTACCACAAAAAAACACCCCCAAGGACAATACCTTGCTGGGTGATGATAAGACCCTCTCATCCTCCAAGTCTCTGGGATACTCTAGGAACTTGTCCTAAAGCTTCTAGTTGAGCTCTGGCTCTTTTATTGAAGAGCTCTGAGACTTGAGCTAAACTCTTTTCCATTTTGAGTCTTATATTTTGTATCTAATAAAAAAAATAGTAAATGTTTTTTAACTCATTCCGTACTGTCAGGTTCAAAGGAGATAACATATATGAAAGTGACTTGTACACTAAATTAGCATAGAAAGCAATGGTGGTTATTCACATATCTATGAAATGTTTAGCAAAGTATTAAAAAAAATTATTGTTTACCTATGCATTTGTCCCTTCCCAATTTAACGTAAGGAACTAGGAGACTAAGAACATTGATTGAATTATGTATCTCTGTATCTTTGTGCCTAGAATGTTACTTGGCACAGTGAATAAATTAATGAACAGATGAATACATTTAACGTAATATAAAATCACATTCTACATTTGAAAAAAATGCATCCATTGTAATTTACTTAATATATTTTGGCTAACCATAGCTTAAATAAATGCATCCATTACCAAGAGATTCTGAACATAAATTGTTTTGTTCAGAACATAAATGCTGATTTTTATAAAAAAATGAAGTTATTGCTAAGATTATGAGGCCAAATACCAATTTATTTCTAAAAATCATATGTTCTTTTGTATCTGAAGTAACACTTAGAATTATAATCTGTCTTGACTGAAGAGCTGATAATTCCACTGCAGATACATTTAATTTTACATTTGAATAATATATCTTGAGTTTCCAAAAGGTTTTACATTTATCATTTCCTTCAATTTTCACAACAACCCTGTGAAGTCAGAAAAAAATACATTAAAATTTTAATTTCTCGGGAATCTGGCTCAGAGAGGACAAAATGACTGTAAGTCACCCAATGAGGAACAGTCATCAATTTACTGACTTTTGAAAATGATTCCTCATGTGTTCATCTGTGGAAGCTCTGACTTTTTTACTCATTGTATGTTTTTCTTGGGTTTGTGGAAAATGTTGATTCACTTATTTCTTTATAATCTTTATTAGAATAATTCTAAGCCTATTTACAGACCTGAAATGCTGCTCTGGTCACAAATCGCTTTCCCTAATGTCCTTTAAGAAGTCAAGAAAGCATGCTTGGAACCCCTGGGGGCGTTCCAAAGGAAAGGAACCTATTAGAGATTCCTAAAGAAAAGAAAAGAAAAGAATACAATAAACAGTAAAGTTTAATAGTAAAAATTAAAGGTAAAAATCTGTTAGGAGTTAACCAAACAGGTTCTTTAAATGTTTTTGCAAAGTTCTATATCACCCTCACCCTTTTTTTCTGCATCAATAAGGCTACTTTAATATTCTTTCCTTGGACTGTCCCGAATATCCCAGGTCTCTTATTTCAGTAGGCAGAGGAATGAAATTGCTCTCCAAGTTACTTTCCCTTTCAGAATATGCCCTTCATTCACTTTGTGCTGAATATTTCTCCAAATGAGAATGGTTCTTCCCCGAACAACAGGTTTCAAATTTCACTGCAGCTGCTCATTAGCTGTGTACTTGAAAACTTACATAAACTGTCTCAGTGTCCTCATCTGTAAAACAGAGAATAACACATCTACCTCATAGCCCTGTTTAGAGGCATAACTGGCTAATTTATAAAGCATTAAAACAGTGCCTGGCACATAACAGTGCTGGATAAGTATTAACTTATTATTATTATTTTATTATCACGTCTATTAACCTTATTTTGATCTTTAAGCTATTGTTAATATCATCATTCTCTTCTAAAAAGAAGAGAGAAGACCTCAGAGGTCATCATACATAGTTCTGTCAGCCAGAAAACGCTGTTTCATTTTATGAAATCTACTTTATGCAGAGCTGATGAGGGGACTGCCCAAGGGGCAGGAGAACCAAGAAGCTGCAAAGCAGTGTTTGTTTTGGCAAACAGGAGGAGTGAAGAAGTAAGAGATGGAAACTTTGAGAAGGAATTAAGCACCGGTTAGCCAAAGTTAGTTTTTAAAATCAGCTCTTTCAACTCTATTGACTGCACCCCTGTGCCGCCATCAATCTCCAGACCCAGGGCTATTTTCAGATTTGCCATCATCTAGGGATGTTCTGTGCTCAAGTTTCAAAATCGCCATGAGTCATATCAGATTGCTGTCTATTTAGTAACTAACAGAAACCAGGTGGGTGATTTTGGAGCAAAACAGAATGTATTTTAATCATCATTAAGATAGCAACTATGTTGCATTGTTTTCTATTGTATTTTATTATTATTATTATTATTATTATTATTATTATTATTATTATCAAACATTATGCTATCCACTCACTTTTATAATCCATTTGCCTCATATAAGCTCGAGTAATGTTTTAAATGTAAGTCACATCATATTACACTTCTCACACCCCTTAGTAGTTCCCATCACACTAGGAGCCACACCTCAGCCCGTGGCCAGAGCGCCAAGTCTCCGTCCTGGGACCCGCCTCGTCCTCCCGCCCCTCTGCTCTCCAGCCTCCAGCAGCCCTGCTGACCTCCTGATCCTGGCCTTTTCCTTATACATACCCTGCTTATTTACTGCACAGGGTAGCAATTTGCTTTTCCTACTACACCCTGTGAGCTCTCCTAGGATATCTGTGAATTCAACTTTCCACACTGATGAACAGGGTCAGACAATAGGAATACAGTGAGTCTATAGTCCTGAGTGATGTAGACAGTAATGTAGGATGTCAATCTCATTATTATTTCATAACATTCTACCTGTGTCTCTCTCCTTTTATCTGCGAAAGCAAGACAAGAGAGTGGGGAGAAATCAAGTTCATGTATTCAGAAATCTCATTCCTGACTATTTTAATCCAGATTCAATGAACGCAGATTAGTCATTCAATAGAAAGTTGCACAACCCTTTGGAACTATCTAGTATTAGGTTTTGTATTCCTACTGGATGACTTATTGGGGTACTCTTGGAAAAAGTGCAGGTCCTCAGAACATATTGCTTTGTTTGATAAATTTAAATAAGAGAAAAAAAATTAAGAATACTTGATGAAATATTGTATTATGGGAAATTTACTTTATAGTTAATATTTTAATTGAAACAGTGGTTCAGGAATATCATGATAAAAGTTAACTTCCTTGTTATGTTACATTTAAAAATAGATATAATATTGGTTTAAAATTTACTAAATGCTATAAGCAAAAGAGGTAATAATATTATATATGGAAAAACAAAATGTTAAGAGTTACTGTAGCTAACTATCAGAGACTTTGAGATTTTCATAGGTATCTTTGTCATTACAGAAAATATTCACTTTAATCACTGCCAGTTATAAAACTAGTCACTGGCATATAAAGTACAGCATAGAGAATATAGTCAATAATATTATAATAACTATGTATAGTGTCAGGTGAGTAGGAGACTTAATGGGTGATCACTTCATAAGGCATATGTTGTACACCTGAAGTTAATATAATATTGTATGTAAACTGTAATTGAAAAATAAAAATAAGTAAAAGTTATAAAGTTTCAAAAATAAAATAAATTTTAAAAATAAAGACAGATAGGAAATCAAAACTAGAATAGAATGAATGAATTATTACAACAGCATGGAAATTAGAGGATGGTGCCACACATCATTCATTTGAAAGATGCATTTTTTCTGGAATGAGTAGAATTTAGCCAAATGAAAGAAATATGGTGATACCAGACTTATACTTCCTTTTCTTAAAAATTAAGAGATATTTACAGAATTGGATGAAATTCCAACCAACTCCATTAATGATCCCCAATATTGATACATAATGGCTAGATATATGAGTAAGTCTTGGGAGGGCAGAGAAAGGCTTGCCCCGTCTTGGATCAAGGTTTCTTAGGCTTAAGCCCAGCACCAGAAAAGACAGTCTGATGCTTTGTCTGAGGTTTTGTCCCTGACCTAGATTTCATAAGGCAGCACAAACTCTCTTGGACATTTGGAGAGCAAGCTTAAGAATAGAGGGGGGAGTAGTTTGATACCAGATAGTATGATACCTCCAAATTTATTCTTTTTTTCTCAAGATTGCTGTGGCTATTCGGAATTTTTTGTGTGGAACCTTAGAAACAAAATAAAATAACAAATAAAACAGAATCAGACTCATAGATACAGAGAACAAACTGAAGGCTGCCAGATGAGAGGAGGGTTGGGGGCTGGGTGAAAAAGGTTAAGGGATTAAGAAGTACAAATTGCCAGTTATAAAAATAGTCACAGGGATGTAAAGTACAGCATAGGGAATATGGTCAACCATCTAGTAATAACGATAATGCCAGGTGGGTACTAGACTAATCAGGAGGAACACTTCATCAGTTATATATAAATGTCTAACCACTGTGCTGTATGCCTGAAACTAACATATATTGAATGTCAACTGTAATTCAAAAGTAAAATAAAAAAAAAATTGAGGCAAGAAGCTGGCTAAAAGCAATATGGTATCCTTGAAGGATTGTTGTTGCGTTGTTGGCCGGATTGTCGTCCGGCCAACAGCTGGAATTGGAAAGGCAGGATTATCAGTATCGTTCTCCAGCTCAACTTCACCAGTGTCATGGCCTCCCTCCAAAATCAGTGAACAAATGCCAAAGGAAAAGAGAAAGAATAAGGGGCCCCCACAGTGAGTACTGCCCCTCCCCTTTGAAGGATCTGAGCTGTAATAGAAGAGTTTTAGCAAATTTGGATTTTCAAAAAAATTACGCCAAGTTTTCTTATTTAATTTTCCAAGATGACAAGCTTTCTCTGCATTCCTTCGATGATCAAAATAATTGTGATAAAAATAGTTTCCAAATGGAATG
>NW_017731463.1:1472247-1487133 GCF_001890085.2 Hipposideros armiger | reverse complement strand
GTCAATAAATACTTATTGATGTTTTCACTCAACAATTATGTTTTAAGCCTCTGCTTTGTGCCAAGTACTGTTCTAGGCATGGGCATACACTGGTGAACAAAAGAAGCAAAACTTTCTGTGCTCCTGAAGCTGACATTGTAATGTGAGTGGCAGGGCGCGATATACTAACAAGCTAATACACTAACTACATGAATGAATATGTAAATTGCATGTTACGAGGTAAAATGTTGTACAAAGGTAGACAATGGAAAGGGTTCTAGGAGTGGTGGGTGCGCGAGGCCCCTGAGAGCAGGCCAATTCAGCTCTGAGGGTGGGGCCAGAGCTTTCCAGGAAGAGGGAAAGGAGAAAAGGTCTGAAAGGGACCTGGGGAGGTGTATATCGCTCAGGTAGAGGCGGAGAACCATAAGGAATGAGGTCATAGGGTGACGTAATGGAGACGTCAAGAGCGGCTTTTAGCTGGAGGGAGGTGAGATAGGAAGCAGTTTTAAAAAATGAAGAGTTTGAACATAGTGACAATCTGATTGATTTCTTAGCAGAATAGCTGATTGCTTTGCTGAAAATAGATTCTCTAGAGTTGGAGAGGGTAGAAGACCACTCACGTCTAAACTTCGTGGTATTCGCTTATAATGTTCAAAATGCTTGAAAGGTGCATACTCCCAAACTCAGTAATAACACTTTTAGAAAATCAACAATTGCTAAAAAGAAAGATACCTACATATACACATACATACATGTATACATACACATATATATGTTGGCAGAAGTATTAGTATAGAATTGCAAAGTGATGGATATAATCCAAGTATCCTACAATAAGGGCTCATTTAAATAAATTACCATACATCTCAGCACTGGATTATCATAAAATAATTTTTAAGAATATTATAGACCTCGTGATTACAGATGGTGGGTAAGGGCTCAGCCTATGTATGCATCAGTGCTGGGAGCCTCTCACTCTATGAAGGTCGTTTCAAAAAAAAATATTATAGAATAGCACTTATTGATATGAAAAATTACAATATAATATCAAAGGAAGATATTATCAGATAGCATATGTGGTCGAATTTGAGCATATTTAAATTGATATATGCAGATAGAGTCTTGATATAAATACAGATATTCATGTGTTCATTAGTGGATGTATATAGAAGGGAAAAATCCAGATTACACACCAAAATAGTGACAGAAGTGATTATAATAGTGAGAAGTGAGCTTTTACTTTCATATCTATGTTTTTCTGCATTATCTGAACCTTTACAATGAAGGGTTAAGGATTTTAAAAATTAAATTATTTTAACTTTGAGGTGAAAAAGTTGTCCCCATTATTTTGAATGGCAATGTAATAAGTCATGAAACAAATATGCATGATTTCTTTGTCCATCCCCCACTGGGTTCCTGTATTCCATATCTTGAATGCTTAAGTCTCTGTGCCTTTTGTATTATTTCCTTGGGTTATGCTCTCAGAAGAGAAACTGCTGGAAAAATGGCCATGAATATTTAAGGTTTCATTACTCATTGTCCAAACCCTTTCTAAGATTTCCCTGTTGACATGCCCACCAATAGGTTATTCCTAATCTGTAACTTCTTTGCTGATGAGTAGAAATCGGTTTTTGTAACAGGATGTGAAATGGGAAATCTAGCCAAAGTGTTAAGCGGATCAAGCCCAGATGTGGAAGTGCTGAGCTGGACTGACATACAGATTATCACAGTGGTTGCTGCCGGCTCACACTGAGGGCAGTAAAGATAAGATGTTGGCTGGAAGACTGGTTTTATAGCTTTTAGGATGTTGGGAGACGTGGCCCCCAACAGCTGGGAGTGGGAGGAGTGGGCGGGGGAGAGGTGCCCTTCACCTTGAGCCCAGTGACAGAGACCTCAAAGGGCTTCTGACAGTGCTTGACAGGAGTCACCTACTTCTGGGGGCAGAATGGACCATGAACTTCCAGGCCTTGGAAATACCACGGGCAAGAGACAGGCTGTGTAGCTATGGATGGAGGAGTTGAAAGGGGTCTAGTTATGTTCTGTGGCCCTTTCAGGGCACAGGGTGCATGAATGTTTCTCTCAGTCATGATCTAAGCCATGTGTGAGAGACAGTCCTGTCCTTCAGGGCAGCCCGGAGAGGCAAACTGCTTTCTAGAGACAGGCGAGAGGTAGAGTCCAATGGCTGTGGCATTGATCAGTCCCCGCAAGGACACTGCAGGTGAGGGATCCCCAGCAATGGGGAAAGAGTACCCTGAGAAACAGAATAAGCTTTAAACCTCTGCCAAGTACAGAGAATGGCAACACTAGTTCACTAGAGAGGTCAAGCAGGCACGTCAGCACTGCCCCCTTCTCTCCTCATTCCATTACATGCCTAGGATCACAATATTTGGTGGGGGGCACAGAAGAAAAAGGGGGAGAAAAAGTCACTCGCACTTCTTTCACCCACAAGAGCTCGGGGAAAGGGAAAGACCTCAGGACTTTAAACCAAGCTTGGTGTTTCGACTATTACTTGGAATAGACATTCTCGTTAATAAATTGGGATCTGAATTACTGGAGAGTGACAAACAAGACTGTGGCAGCTGCTTGAGTTTTTATTCAGAGACGGGAAAATTAATCCACAAAATAAGCTTTAAAAGATACAAAACAGTGTTTCATTATGACACCATGGGATCCATTTGTGTTACTTTGGTTATAAGTTGGGTATTTCTCCAATGTTTATTTGACAATCAGATTTGTAGTCTTTGTGAATTATGTTTATAGCTTGTCCATATTTAGGTGTTAGAATCATAGTGATTTTCTCACTGACCTCTGTGATACAACTCGGTACACTATTATCATGAACGTCAGTGTTTGCGTAACAGACTACCTTCCAGAGCTCTATGAAATTACATGGGAAAAACTAATGCCAGCCTTCACTTTCTATTCAGTTAGACATGTGATCCAGAAACTTTGACTTTCCACCTAAATTCTAAGTTGTATTCAAGCCAAGTTCCATGCCTTTTACTACATAGCTATTTTAGCCAAAGTAGCACTTGAGGCCTTCTCAAACGTTCTTCCCTTTAGTGACATAACCTCCTATTAAATTACTTATTTGTTTGACCCTCGTCTCATTATGGTCTCCCAGGAAACTACTGCACAGAGATATATTTAAACTTGAAATTGAAATTAAACCCTTGATAATGGAAAACATCTTAATTAGAACTCCAGAAATGGCCTTTTTTAGTTGATATTTTCAATATTTGGGCAGTGCAGAAAAAATTCAAAGGTTATGTTAAAAATGACTCACACTTTGTACCTATGCATAGGTCTATACATAACACCATATAGAACACTCTTGGTGGAAAAGTAATTACGGATCAGGACAAAAACACTTAGCCTGAGCCATAGTTTTGACTATGCCTAACTACTTTCGTGTTCTTCTGTCATTGATAAATGGGGGAATTTCCTGGATTTGAAACCCTCTTTCATCTACTTGAACCTCCTTCCTTATCCACATCCTGCCCAAAGTTGATACTCTCTACTAATAAAGGATTAATGCGCCATCTGTACCTGTCATCATACTGTACTGTGTCTAGACTAGCTTGGCGAGGCTTGGGCCCCTCCGGTCATGACCATATTTGCTGCTCTCAGCAGAATCTGCAGTGCTCCCCACTCTGCTCACCCAACCTTTCTCTTCTTTCTCATTACCAAAGAGTATAGTAAACATCACTTGAGTTCATTTAACTTCTAAATAGCTCCTCCTGAAAAGATCCTATTCATTCATTCATTCATTCATTCATTCACTCACTCATTCAAACAAATATACGTGAAATAGCTCCTGTACACCTGGTACTGCCTGTCCACACCTTCATCTTGTTTCCCAGGAAATTAGAGAAAAATGCATCATAGGACATCTATATTGAACGATGCATAACTTCTCAGTGAAGTGTCATCTAAAAAACCACCCTTCCTTGCTTTTATTCATGAGCTTAACTAATGAGTTTAGAAATCGAGGGGTCTTATTTTGAAAAGAACAATGATTAACTGACCAGAATCAATAAAGCAAGTAGAGGTTGATGCAAGAAGAGATATGAAAGAGGACTGACCAATGGAGAGCTTAGCTGGGGCTTGAAATTTGATGAAAGGTAATTAATTGTACAGGAAAGCTGAGATTATTTACTTAGATATTTAAATAGATTCAATCTTTCTCTCATGGACAGACACCCTCAGGGGTATTACACACGCACTACAATCTCTTCTACCAACTGCTGAGAACGTTTTAGATATTTTGTTGAGATCGCAATGGCCTCTACAGTAAGAGTTTCTTCAAGAGTGAACACAAACTATGGCAATCAGAAAATTAACACATCATAGAATTTTTGTTTTTGAAGTTTGATTTTCACTAATTTGTAAAATTATTAATTGTGAAAATCCGTAATTTTGAAAATTGCTGTTTGAAAATTACTACTATTAGTAGAAAAATAAAATTACCATGGTAGGTTGTCGAAAGACGTGTTCTAAAATTGCCTTTGGTTCTTAGTGTTTGTAGTAATGTTAGTATCATTCCATGGTTGGCTCTCTCTTTTGCCTTGACCTACATATAAGAAACCTTTGAACAAATAGCATCAATGTTTGCAGCGGTCTCAGATTTTCTGTGTAAGCTATTTTCTCAATGATATCAGCTAGGTTTCATTATTAAAAACTGAGGGTTGTACAGCTTAGTACAAAGACAGTATTTATAATGCAGATCCCAGAGTGAGCCTTACAAAAAGAGTAATAGTTGATAGTCTTCATCCAGTGAACTTCTTCAGCATCTAGAAAAGATATAGCATATTTTCAAATATCATATATTGTGTGAAATGACAAAATATTCTGGTAATTATGACTGTACCGCAGGGCTCTGAATGTCTTGATATTATTATAGAGTCACTGATAACCCTGAAATAACTGAAGAAATTTGACTGCTTGATGGCAATGCTGTTGTTGCCATCCTCTCTCACTCTGTGTCATTCATTCTGTAAATCTGCTGCCCAGATGGACTTTCCCTAGCACCTGAGGAGACTGGGTTTTCAGGAAAATGGAATTAACAGGTAGTTGTATTGTAGTTAGGTAAGATGATATACTCTCTTCTGCTCTAGTGACTAAAGAATTGATTGATGACTGGCCCTTAAGAAATGATGCAAAGAAGATGCCAAGAAACCTTCAGTTACATTAATAGATTCTTTCACTTGAGTGTAGAATACAGAAGTAATTGAATGTGCCAACAATGGTTTCCTCTTCAGGCAATTCCTTTTTACAAAATGGTGTTTTATGTACATCTAGATGTTTAAGTTTATTTGATGTCTTTTTAAAAGCAGTTTTATTTTTCAATTAGAGTTGACATACACTATTACTTTCAGGTGTACAACATAGTTATTAGACATTTATATAACTTATGAGGTGATCATCATGATAAGTCTAGTACCCATCTGAAAGCATATTATTACAATATTATTTACTATATTTTTTATGCTATACTTTACATCCCCATGACTACTTTGTAACTACCAATTTGTACTTCTTCATCTCTTCTCCTTTTACACCCATCCCCCCAACCCACTTCCCATCTGGCAACCATCAAAATGTTCCCTGTTTCTATGAGTTTGTTTCTGTTTTGTTTGTTCATTTATTTTCTTCTTTAGATTCCACACATAAGTGAAATAATATCAACTTTGTCTTTCACTGTCTGACTTACTCCACTCAGCATAATACCCTCTAGTTTCATCCATGTTGTTGCAGATGGCAAGATTTCGTTCTTATTTATGGCTGAGTAGCATTCCATTGTATATATGTACCAACTCTTCATTATCCATTCATCCATTCATGGAATCCCACGTTACCTCCATAACTTGGCAATTTTAAATAATGCTGCAATGAACATATGGATGTCCCTTCAAAATAGTGTTTTGGGTATCTTCAGATAAAAGCCCAGAAGTGGGATTACTGGGTCCATCTTGGTCTCATGTTATAGCCTTTGTTTTAAAGTCTGTTTTGTCTGGTATAAGTATTGCTACACCAGCTTTTTAAATTTTTGTCTCCATTTTCATGAAATGTCTTTTTCCATCCCTTTACTCTCAGTCTGTGTGTATCTTTTGAGCTGAAGCAAGCTCCTTGCAGGCAGCATGTGAAATGGTCTTGTTTTCTTATCCATTCAGCCACACCATCTTTTGACTGGTGCATTTAATCCATTTACATTGAAAGTAATTGTTAACAGATATGTAGTTACTGCCATTTTATTATTCATACTTTTTATCTTTTTTTTCCTTCTTTTTAAAGAAGTCCCTCTAACATTTCTTGTAATATGGGTTTGGTGGTGATGAACCCCTTTAGCTTTTTCTTGTCTGGGAAGCTCTTTATGTGTCCTTAATTCTAAATGATAGCTTTGCTGGGTAGAGTAATCTTGGTTGCAGGTCCTTGCTTTTTATCACTTTGCGTATTTCCTGCTAATCCCTTCTGGCCTACAAAGTTTCTGTTGAGAAATCAGCTGACAATCTCATGAGAGCTCCCTTGTAGGTAACTAACTGCTTTTCTCTTGCCGCTTTTAAGGTTCTCTGTCTTTAAGCTTTGGTATTTTAATTATGATGAATCTTGATGTGGACCTCATTGGGTTGATCTTGTTTGAGACTCTCTATGATTCCTGGGCTTGTATGTCCATTTCCTTCACTGGGTTACGGAATTTTCCTTCATTATTTCTTCAAATAGGCTTTCAATTCCTTGCTCATTCTTTTCTCCTTCTGAAACCTCAGTGATGCAAATGTTATGCTTGATGTTGTCCCAGACGTCTCTTAAACTATCCTCAATTTTTTTGGATTCTTTTTTCTTTTTGCTATTCTGACTGGGTGTTTTCTTCTACATTAAGTTTTAAATTGCTGATTTGATCTTTGCTTCATCTAATGCACTATTGATTTCTTCTAGTATATTCTTTATTTTAGTTATTGTATTCTTCATTTCTGACTGGTTCTTTTCTATGTTTTCTATCTTCATTTTTATTTTGTCAATCCCTTTGTTAAAGTTCTCACTCAGTTCATCTGCTCTACTTCTCTGTTCATTGAGCATCATTATAACCAGTGTTTTGAACTATGTGTCTGGTCAATTTTTGTCTCCATTTTGTTTAGTCTTTTCCTGGAGCTTTGTTCTGTTCTTTCATTTGGGAAATGCATCTTTTTCTCCCCAATTTGACTGCCTTCCTGTGTTTGTTTGTATTAGATGGGACTTTGATGTCTCCTGGTCTTAATAGAGTAGAGTTATGTACTAAGTGTCCTATGGGACCCAGCAGGGCAGTCTCCCTGTTCATCTGAGTTGTGTACTCCAGGGGTGTCCCTTGTGTGGGTTGCATGTGCCCTCCTGTTGTAGTTCAACCTTGGTTACTGCTTGCAAGTGAATGGGAGGGATAGACTCTCAGGCTGATTGGCTTTGAGGACTGGCCATTACTACAGTGGAACAGCTGTTGTGCAGGGACTGACCCTATGGAGCAGGATTCACTTTAGCAAGGCTGTGGTGCCTGCTCAGTCTGCCGTTTGGGTGTGTCACCCACAGAGGCAGCTGGGTGGTGCTTGCTCCAAAGCTGGCCACTGGGCATGCTGGCACTGGGGCTCTCTGGGAGAGGCCCCCATGCAGACATATGCCCTGCCCTGGGCCACCTGACGTGAGCCACAGAGCAATTCATAGATGTCAACCACCCCCACTGGGATAGGAGATTCCTAAGAGAGGCCAAGCCAGAAACCGAGGGTGGCTGCCTCTAGTGCTGGGCTTGGGGATGCTCAGCAAGAGATATGGGGCACACTGAGACCAGATGTTGCTTGTTTGGATTTTGTGAACCTTAGGGAGATTTTAGAATAGTCCTCAGCATGAGCCAAAACAGGCCATTTGTTTGGAAAAGCTACTGGAAGCAGCTTGGGTGGGCCCGCAAGTGGATAGGTTGAGTTCTCAGGGAATCATCAGGGCAAAACTAATGGCGTGAGCCAGGTTGATGGAGACTCAGATATGGTAGCCACCTGAGTCTGTAGGCTGGGAGCAGAAACCAATGGATTCTTCCAGCACTTCTGTCTGGGAAGAAGCTGCCCCTCAGTCCTCACCCTAAAGCCAGACAATTCAGATCCTCCTATGTGTCCCTTGCACCTTTCAAGCTGCTACTCCAGCAGTAGAGCTCAGGGCGAGTGAGCCCATCAGTGAGTGAACCTGTATGCAGGCCCTTTAAGAAGAATGCCTGGGGGCCGGCCAAGTGGTTCAGTTGGTTAAGAGCTCGCTCAAGAGTTTGAGCTCTGAGCAACAGCGGTTCGATGCCCGGCCCGAGCTGCGCAGCCGCTGAGCTGCGAACAGGTGGCAGGATGGCTCAGCTAAAAAAAAAAAAAAAAGAAGAATGCCTGGGACTCCAACTGCCCTCCCTCTCACTCATTCACAGTCTCTGGGTTTTCTCAGCCAGAAGTTGTGGGGACTTGTCTTCCTGGCACTAGAATCCCTGGATGGGGACCCTGGTTTGGGACTGGGACCCAATGCTCCTCAGGGCAGGGGGAATATCTGCAGCTGAGATGTCCCCCCTGAGTTTTAACCACCACACACAGATGTGGGACCAGCCTGTCCCACGTCTTCACCCAGTGGCGAGGTGGCTTCTTCTGTATGTCTGTGGTTGTAGGGCTTCCGTTCAGCGGGATGTCGTGTGATTCTCAGTGATGGTTGTTCTGGAGTTTAGCTATAAGTTTGTTGTGGCCCTAAAAGGAGGCAAGCACAGCACTTACCTATACCGCCATTTTGACCAGAAATCTCATTCGATGTCTTATTTAAAAGGCTTTATTTTTTTCCCCTTATTTCTGGAGGAAGCTAAAATTGTGACAGCTATTAAATAAAAATAAAGAAATGGTTAGCAAGTCTCTAAACATGTTTATTTTCTTAGAACACCATAAATACCACTATGTAACAGTAATAACATTGCAAATTATCTATTTTTGTCTAAAAAAAGATCAATAAAGAAAATTATAACTTCAACTTGGAAAAAAAGGTGACAGAGACCAATATGTCTTGATTTGTAATGCTATATTTTTATTTTTATACCTCACTGTTAATAAACCAGCAAGAAATTTTTTTTTTCTTTTAGCTGTTTACCTCTGCAAGAGAACAATGCAGAACAAGGCCAGGCTGGAGCTAGCAGACTATGAAGCTGTAAGTATTAGGACTTTCTGGTGAAGAAAGTCATAAAATGAACAGGTATAAGGCCCATGGTCATTTCTGGGTACTCTGTTAACTTTCTACATTCATGAGTTTAAGGAGCAGATTTCCAAGAGATCAGGTAGCATAATGATGTAATAAATCTCTGACTTGCTTGCTTTCTCTCATTGAGCATGTGAAATTCTAAACACACGAACTCAGGGTAGAAGGGGGTAGCTTATCTTATTTGCAAAAATTGACTGAAGTGCTAAAACTTTAGATATATACTTATATATAGTGAAGAAATATAAACTGAGAGAATTAAAGAGCATTTATACTGGCAAACTTTTGCAAAACTTCCAGGTTGGTCACCATCAGCAGATAAAATTAATCTGATGTAATTTGTTCAGACAATTGCTATGTTGTGATTTACTGAATTTGAAACGCTGCCTAGAAATGGGTAGCAGGCTGCCAAGGATTCACATTATTGTCCAAAACTGGATACACTGATTGAATCAGAGTATAAACATATTACTTTCCTGTTCCTCAGTGAAGTGGGCACAGAATAATCCAAAGGGTTAGTCTTGAGCACTGTTTTTATAGAAGGCAATTTCAGAATTTTGGATTTTTTTTGTTTGTGGTCTCTAAAGCCACGTATTTATAAAAATTAATATTTGTCATAGGGTTCCCTGTTTTCTCTATATCTATTTATATGAGGAGCGACTGCACTCCGTGTGCATGACTTATCACTGAGAGCCAGAGTGTACTTACTACTTTGGAAATTCTGTATTTGTTTTTTGATAAAAACATATGGTAGATAAGCTAGAAGCTAGATGACAAATACCAGAATGTCGTCACCTATGGTTTCTTTTTCAGGAGAGCCTGGCCAGGCTGCAGAGAGCATTTGCCCGGAAGTGGGAGTTCATTTTTATGCAAGCAGAAGCACAAGCAAAGTGAGTCCTTGTGAGTCTTTTGGAAGATTTGTTCACGTTTTGGCTTTTTGTTCACAGAGACACTACAATTAACCCTACTTCTTATTCTTTGTTACCATGTTGGCAGAGTGGACAAGAAGAGAGACAAGATTGAAAGGAAGATCCTCGATAGCCAGGAGAGGGCATTCTGGGATGTACACCGGCCCGTGGTAAGCGAACGCGCCAACATGGCCTCAAATTCATAATCCCAGCCTTTGGAACGTGAGGGACGCCCTGAGAAAGTGAGAGAAGAATGCGGTAACCCCGTCATTTTCCCCAAAGCCCTGGTGAATTAGTTAAGAAAAGATTGCCACTTTTGGGTAAGATGATCAGAATTCAGTAATGTAATATTTAATGTCTAAAACCATGACATCACTTGCTTACTCTCAGCATTTGAGGCATTTGATGCTTTTCTACACTTGAAAGAAAGAAGACTGGGACAAATCAGTTTTGCATAGCTTGCTATTTACATTTTTCTGAAATGTTATAAGAAAAGTATAAGTCAAAATGTTCCTTGCCTAATTTTTTTTTTAAAAAACCTATTAATAACCTGCATCGGATGTCAGCTTTCATAGATAAACATTTAATGATGTAACCGGTCACTGGATCTATTATACATACAATAACTTAGCTGGTTTTCGTACACAATAATGTTCAACCATGTGTCTTAGTGTAGCAAATAATGAATGTCCTTGAGTAAGACCAGAAAACCTTGTGTGAGGAATTAAACAATGAGCATTCATAAGAAAGCATGCCTAATCTCATATATTTCTTTCTATTTTGACTGTGTCTTCGTCTTCTATATATTTCTTTATATAGTCAAGGCATTAGAAAATAATATTGACATAGGTATTATTAGAATAGATAACAGGTTCATCACAGCATCAGACAAATCAAGATTGATGAGAATACCTTAAAATTGTCCTCTCAACTACCTTCAGGTTCTGAGACCAGAATACATCTGTCTCCCAAAAGTTTATATTCATATATATATATATATATATATATATATATATATATATATTTATATTTTTATATATATCATATATATATGATATATGGTAATATATATCATATATTTCAGTTTCTGACAGCAATGCAATTGTTTAATTCTTTATTTTTTCCCTTCTTTGAATTCGGGAAAGATTAGAATTGAGATTTAACTGGCTTTCCTGCTCAAAATTCAGCTTCAGTTTTATTGTAAACGGTGAAAAGGGATTTTGTAGCCACATGCGTTAAGTATTGCAAGGATATGAAATAGGATTTTTGCTCATTTGTTTGTTTTAAACAATCTCTAGAAACTGGTCAATACACTGTCTCCATGTTTATCCACTGTATGCCCCTGGACCTCTGGTGGCCCATCGCTAGCCTCCTTTGCTTCGATGGCCTACATTCTCCTGGCAACCTAAGATGACTCACTCCACGCCAGCGCCCCTGCGCTGCGCACATCCATTCCATAGCAAACACTCATGCTCTCAGAGCATGTTACAATTAAGTCCTCATTTAACGTCATTGATAGGTTCTACAGCTTGAAGCAAAACAATGCATAACAAAGCCAATTTTACCACAGCCGAATTGATAGAAACAAGTCTTAAGTTGCTAGGGGATCTCATCAATGTTATCATGAAACAGCATTGAACAAATGATGTTATTTGAGGACCTGCTGTAAAATTGATCCCACCTCAGTACACTCCCCTGCTCCATTGCCTAAGAATTTCTCAGCCAGCGTCGTGCTCTCCATGTGCCCTGCTAGTTGTGTTTTCTCTGACCACTGAGAGTCAGACTCGCGTCCTCCGTGCCTCCCCACAGCAAGGAGTGCTCCCCAAGGGGTCCCCTGTTGCACCCCTCGCTAGGCCTCTGACCAGAAAGTCATCCCAAGGAGCACTTGGAGGCAGAAACCACCCTGAAGCCATTGGCTGCATCTCCCTGATTCACCTGTAGATGCTTATGAGAGGTTTTGTACCACTTGAAATAAATGTGTTTATGCAATACTGGGTCATCGCTTTTTCTCTAGAGGAAAAAAATAATAGAGCTTCAGGTTTTCAGCGTGTCTCTGAGAATGGCACTCGCCTACCCTCATCCAACCCGACCTTCAACTAATATTTTTCTTACATTACAACTTTGTGTCCCATTGGCTTTTTTAAAAAAAAAACCTTAACCATTTTGAAGTGGTTCCAGGTGCGTGCGATGTGCCGACACTTGTCTAGAGGTCATGTCAGCCATCCAGGAAGCTGCCTTGTATCTTGTTTTTAGAGTTCTGGGTCCTTAGCGAGGGTTGATTTACAAAGGTGATGCTGGCAGGAACATTCGCAGCAATTCACTCCTAGAAAAGCTTTTAATGGCTGTTTCCTCAGCAAATTACATAAGCTATGTCTCTACTCATTGGCTGTAGTATTAACTAAGCAATGACAAGAGCTCTCTAAGATAAATATTCCTCAAAAAAAAAAGTGGGATAGAGAGAAACAATAATATGTGATAATTTCTGAAGATGGCTACACTTGTGTGTTTATCCCTAGAAACTAATTCTGCAGCTATTGTCATTAACCCTACATCAATATATTTAGAGCTGAAATCTTGTATCTCATAGTTGAAGTGCTACAGCTATTCCTATAGCTGAGCGTCTGCCAGTTCTGACTGTGGCAGTAATGAAAGTCTCTTTCTACCTGGGGTAGTCATCTTGTAAAATTTAAATGTCTTCCAAAAAGAATCAGTGAAACCAAATTTTGCATACTGACACCAAATTATTTTCACCTGAGCAACCTAGAATCCTAGAATATGTGTAGGACAATACCAGACAAGCTCTCTGACAGTCCAGAGGTTTAATCCAGGATGTGTGAGGCCTACCACTGCATATCATACCTCAGTATATGAGAGACTGTCCAGTTAGAATCGTGTTGGCCAATGACCAGCGGCCAAAGGGAATAGGGAGACCTGTGGCAGAATGGGAAGCACATGAGCCTTGGAGTCAGGTAGACATGAGTCGATCATTTATTAGGCCCATCTTGGAAAAATTATTTACCTTTTCTGAGACTTGGAAGCCTCGTTTATAAGGTGGAAATATACCTACTTTGAAATGTCGATGTGAATATTAAATGAGGTCGTATGAAAGACAGCTGGCACATCGCTGCACATGTGGAAGATGATAAATGTTCAATTTCCTTTGTGAGGAGATGCAGAGAGAAACGTGAAAAAGGATAGCACAAGCAGAACTGAGCAACAGACCATGCGAATGCAACACCTCCACACTGTCAGCTTCACCAATGTCTACCCATCGAGCAGAGGACAATCGAGGAGAATCAGAACCTTCCCTTTTAGTTCCTAAGTCCCAACCAAAATAATTCCTGATACCACTCCCCCATCAGTCTCCCTGTTCCTTCAGCCTCATCATTCTATTTGCATATACAGTGCATGCCGTGGGCTGACCTTGACGTCACGCCGAGGTGGTCATCATGGCGTTGACTGCTTCTCACCTTCCACAGTGAACATGTTTTCCTGGCCACTGGTCCACGTGGTGGCTGCTACTCATTGACAGCAGTTATTGATGTTGAGTCAGCTAATCTCTGGCCCGCTCTCTCAGTATCTATCTCTTGTGTTTGAACTCTTTGTTCCCAGCACTTCCATTTTCATTCCGGCCTTTGTTCTGTCTCCTACGTTTAGTCAATACAAGAATTGGTCTTTCTTAATGTTTATCACCCGGTGTACCTGGAAGAGTCTGACTTTGTTCACTCTCTTCTTCAAGGGATTATTTCCTACCCACCAGTGGAACTTTTTTAACTGTATGCGGTATAGCCTTTGTCCCCCAATTTTTAATTTAAGTGTGTTAGCACTGGAGCCATCAGCCGATGCAACAACTAATCACTATTTCTGTCAAAAGCCATATCTAACCTCATGAAAGAGAGCAAACCTCAGCAAACTTCCTACGCTATGCAACATCACGTGATAATACCATGAATCCTGTATCCTTATATGCCAGGTACTGTACTGAGGCTGGACATAAAAAGCTGATTAAAACATAGTCCTTGATTTATGAAACTTACACCCAGTGAAACATTTTATGAACATAGTCACTAAGATAAGTCAGTAAGATAGGCATGACTGCACCATTTGTTCTCTCAGGCAAAATACAGATGCTCAAGGTATTTACATAACTTGCCCATAGACACACAGCTAGCAGTGGCGGAGCCAGGCCTGGAACCAGTGTATCTCCGGTGGCGTAGTCTAACTCACAAAGGAAGGGGGAATAGTGTGGCTCCAGCCAAATAAAATGGCTGCAGCAAAGGTAAGATCCTAACTGTCTGCATCCATCCTGCAAAAAAGAGGGGTAAATAGATAGCAGTATTCCACATGTGATATAGCTATGTTTATAGTGTCTTTTATAGGTACATTTTACTTGTGTATTTTGCTCATGGTTTTTGAATATATTTCTTTAATTTCTCTTGCTGTTTTCAAAAGCCCAAAGTTCAGGGCATCTTTCAGACATTGTAGGACGTGCATCCCCGATCTAGGGGAACCCAACTACCACGTGCAGTACACCCCAGTCAGGGATGGCTATACAATATGCTCAATAAAGGTCAAGTTCCAATGTTGCTGTCCTAATAAGTACTATCTCCTATACTTAGATAGAATCATCTTGTGCAACTTATGTGCTTTTTACTTCAAAAACCATCTAAAATTTCTATAAAGATATAAATATATATCTAGTTCACATAAATTATTAGTACATGAGAGAAATCAGAAAAAGCACCATTATTTTTATTTTGGTTTAAATAAGAGGGCC
>NW_017731463.1:1462086-1468027 GCF_001890085.2 Hipposideros armiger | reverse complement strand
AGGAAAGAGAAGCTAGCTGCTACTTCTCATCTGTTTTCAAATATATAAGCAGCTGTCAATGGAAAAGGAGTAGAAGTATCCTATTAATTCTTTGCTCTGGATAAAAGGAAGTAGATTTTTTTTTTTAATGAAGAAGGTTTTCAGCCTTTTAATTGTCCAGTAGACAGCACCACAGAACAGGGAGAGCTCTATTTTTTGAACAGTCCAGGGTTGTGACAAGGGTCACTGCTCCTGGGTCATTGCTTAGACCTCCCTCCATACCTAAGATTCAGTGCTTCTCAGTATATGATGCAATCAGAGAGTTATTCAGACCGAAATGTGAGAGCATAATATTCCAAGCAACCTAATAAAAAGAGAGGATACATAATTCTTTTTTATCAATTCACATTTTAAGTTCAGGGTGTTACAGATCATCTGTGGTAGTAAACTCACTAGACGCAAAGGAGCAAGAGAGGGAAAACAGCTTGGGGTTTAAATTCTTGTTACATTATCAACAGTGAAAGTTGTCCCTTGGTTGTACATTTTCCCCATGAGCAAAGTGTATTATTTGCATGTGAAAATAATATCTGCTTCTCTTTTAGCCAATGATGTGGTATTTAGTAAGACTAGGGTGAGATTTTCACACATGTGAGAGCAATCATGTAAATTGTCTGTACCCCATTCAGCCTCACAGACAGAGATATGACATTTCTCTGAAGTAATTCCAGAAAGCTTAGATACATTGCCACAGACAACGGCTGGCTTTTTAATATGCTCCATAATGAGCATGGATTTTCATATATTTTCCATTTCTAAAATAGATAAGATGCTTTGAAATTTGATGTACATTGAGTGACTGCTCCCTTTTCTTTTCAGTTCAAAAATTGAATCCATTTTTGCAAGTAACACTCTGTTTTTCTGGCTGTTGTTATTGTGAGCAGGGGTGTTAAGTTTTTAAATAATTTCCATTATTGGCTTCATCAATTCAAATATTGGTCATGTTGATAGTTTTTGTGTTAATCTGGACCAGTAAGTTGAATCTTACATTTGAGAGAGTGCAATTCAATTTTTGCTATAATTATTTTATGTTAATGATGGAAGTAACATCCGGACCTGTAGAGAATTTTTATAGGAGTTTATTTGAACCAAACTGATGACATATGCCAGGGAGCAAGATCTCAAGTGCTCCAGAAAATAAATTTTGCAGCTTCTTTTTATTTATTTGAAATTAAGGAGGTAAATTAAGGAAGATGATATGGAAGTGAGAAAAAGCAAGGTGGGGATTGGATTACAGGATAATTAACGAGATTATTATGTGCTGTTTTGAGGGTGGTTACAGTTTATTTCAGAGGTGTGTTAACCTAGATACCTAGATACACAGAAACAATGGACAGGGCTTGCTTAAGGCAAAGATAAACCTTTTTCTAAAGAAATTATATGACTGGGGTGGGGGTTGTGTGTGTGTGTGTGTGTGTGTGTGTGTGTGTGTGTGTGTGTGTGTGACTATCCACCATGACCTGCCCAGTTAGGAATTTATGATCAGATTGCCCTCTGAGGTTGCTTTCTATAGAACCCGTTTTTCATCCACAATATTGATAACATGTTTAAATATTTTGAGAAAAAAGTTTCTCCAAAAATGTCTGTGTTCCACCACAGTAATTCCTGCTAAAACTATTCTTTAATCATAACTTGAATACATTCTCCAAGGTAAATCATATTTTCTTCAGGAGAAAATATATTTAGTATATTTTTTTTTCCAAGAAAACCAGGTCTAGAGACCTCTTAAAACATGTAAGTCACTATATTATCTTATTTATTCCTATGATGTCCTACATTTTGTCTCTTCATTTTACAATACTTAAAAATTTGCTAGAAAAGATTTACCTGATTGTGTAGTTATTACTCTCAGCCACCTTTGTTAATACTTCCTATTTCTCCACCATGACAAGGGAAATCACAGACTCATAAGCCCAGTGACCTAAAACTGGTCTTTTCCTTCATCAAGTCTTAAGTGTCTGAAAAGTAGCTCTTAAAGCAACAAAACCCCCCAGGGATCCCTGAGACTGATTGGTTGTTGATGTGCCTTAGACATGGGAAAGGTGAATTTACCTTGATGAGCTCATTTGTGTCCTGGGTGGTTGGTTCTTTAGCTTCTTTTGCTCATGAGGGAGGAGAGTGAGGTCCTGCATCTTTGGGTCCCTGCAGCTCCCTTCCCGCGGGGCAGAGGCAGCACTGGGAGAACCAGTACCTCTGAAGGAAGATGGACGGTAGATAATAACAGCTTCCAGAGAGCATTCCCAATCCTTATAACAAACACGACTGGTATTGGTCTCTTCTGCTCTTCACAGATAAGGAATCTCAGGCACAGGACACTTAACTTGCTCCTGGGAGATACCCAGAGAAAAATGAGTAACTTCCTGAGGTAGCTTGGAACTCAGGACTAAATACCATCTTGATGGGGAAAGGAGATAGGGAAGTAAATGATTTTTAGGAAAGAGGAATGGGCCGTAGAATAAGAGATGAGAGATATGATCATTTGTGACAAAGTTTGTTTAGGTGTGGTGACCTCTGATCTCCCCTGCTCTGATAAAAGTCAGTCTTCAACTATGTATAGTGCCAGGTGGGTANCTTCACTGGCCCATGTTGATATTATCATTGTGCTCTTCCCAGCTGAGTCAGTTGCATGCCGGCCATTGGACGGCCTCTCATGGCAGCTCACAAAAGCGCATGCCTGCTGCCCACCAGCCCCACTGCAGCCCCACTGCAGCCTATGGTGTCGCCGGGGACTCACGGCAGCCCAGCTCCAGGTCGAGCTGTTGTTCACCATCTTAGCTGTAGAGGGCACAGCGTTACTGGCCCTCATGTGGGATCCCAACCAGGGTCCTGCTGCTCAGAGCTGGCATTCCAATCCAACTCCTAACCAACATGCCACTTGGATGGCCCTAATCTTTTAATATTTTTATGAAGCCTCTTTAAGGGCTAATGCATTGATTAGCCTTGCATTAATATAAAATTAACTTGTATTAATAGAGTTTTACTAGTTAAGTTGAAGTAAAATTTCTGCTTATCACAGTGCTAATGGGACTCAAATTTGGAGTTCTATGCCCAGTTTTAAACACTGTATTTTTAAAATATGCCTGAACCTTAGTTAAGAATTAAACAGTGAAGGAGCAAAGTGAAAAACAAGAATGACAACAAAAATTTGTGAAATTATTCAAGAGATTAGTGACCCTGAAGATGAGAAGACCCATGAAAAGGTGTCTTTATATTTTGAAATGTTATTAGGTGAAGTTGGAACGAGACTTATTCTTATAAGAACTGACAATTAAGTTCGCGAACTCATCCTTGAAACAGTGCTACATACCTCATTGCTGAACATCACTATTGTCACCTTCAAAGTACTCCCCTGGGAAGCTTTGCACCCACTCCAGCACCTAGTCCACCCTTCAAAGCAATTTTGGAACTCTTTCTCTGGAATGGCCATCAGGGCTGTTGTCATATTACCCTTGATGTCCTAAATGTCATCAAAATGTCTTCCTTTCAATATTTCCTTTATCTTCGGGTAAAGAAAGAAGATCAGGTGAGTCAGGAGAGTGTTCCAATACAGTTATTTGTTTCCTGGCTAAAAACTCCCTCAAAGACAGTGCCGTGTGAGCTGGTGCATTGTCGTGATGCAAGAGCCATGAATTGTTGGTGATAAGTTCAAGTTAGTCATGTACCTTTTTCACACAGCCTTTTCAGCACTTCCAAATAGTAAACTTAGGTTAACTGTTTCCCCAGTTGGTACAAATTCATAATGAATAATCCCTCTGATATCAAAAAAGTTTAGCAACGTTGTTGCAACAAGTTCATGAATTTAATTGTCTGACCTCGTATCCACAAGGTAAGATATTATATAACCATTCAAAATGAGAGTTTCAAACAACTTGAAAGATGTGGAGAAAAACTATGCTGAAATATGAAATGAAATTCTCTGCATATAAAGTTACATGTAATATGATCCCAATTTTGTTTTAAAAATTCGGGGACTATAGTCAGTAATATTGCAATAACTTTGTACGGTGACAGATGATTACTAGACTTAGTGTGAAGAGCCCATCATAAGGTCTACAAATGTCAAATCACTATATCATATGCTTGAAACTAATACAATATTGTATGCCAACCATACTATAGTAAAAAATTAAAAAATATAGATACCTAGAGAAACAATTAGGAGAGTATATGCCAAATGTTGATTACAATTTTTCTGGGATATTTGATACCATAGGTAATTTTAATTTTGTACAAGGAGTATGTATGCATCACATTTATATTCTGAAAAGGTATACACTGTGAAATATTCTTTGAACTATTAGACTGACCCATAACATCCAGGCCCAGGGAAGGCAGGTTTCTGCCATGCTTTGAAGTAGTGAGAGTACAGCCTGGAGTATGTATGGTATCTCACCTGCGGCACTGCATTCAGGGGGTTAAAATGCTGCCATCTCTTGAGCAGCATGAGCAGAATAATGAGTGTGGGGGTGGAGATAGGTTGTCAAATGTACGAGATTGAGAGGATCTGAGAAATTAAGTTTAGGAAAGAGAAGCTAGCTGCTACTTCTCATCTGTTTTCAAATATATAAGCAGCTGTCAATGGAAAAGGAGTAGAAGTATCCTATTAATTCTTTGCTCTGGATAAAAGGAAGTAGATTTTTTTTTTTAATGAAGAAGGTTTTCAGCCTTTTAATTGTCCAGTAGACAGCACCACAGAACAGGGAGAGCTCTATTTTTTGAACAGTCCAGGGTTGTGACAAGGGTCACTGCTCCTGGGTCATTGCTTAGACCTCCCTCCATACCTAAGATTCAGTGCTTCTCAGTATATGATGCAATCAGAGAGTTATTCAGACCGAAATGTGAGAGCATAATATTCCAAGCAACCTAATAAAAAGAGAGGATACATAATTCTTTTTTATCAATTCACATTTTAAGTTCAGGGTGTTACAGATCATCTGTGGTAGTAAACTCACTAGACGCAAAGGAGCAAGAGAGGGAAAACAGCTTGGGGTTTAAATTCTTGTTACATTATCAACAGTGAAAGTTGTCCCTTGGTTGTACATTTTCCCCATGAGCAAAGTGTATTATTTGCATGTGAAAATAATATCTGCTTCTCTTTTAGCCAATGATGTGGTATTTAGTAAGACTAGGGTGAGATTTTCACACATGTGAGAGCAATCATGTAAATTGTCTGTACCCCATTCAGCCTCACAGACAGAGATATGACATTTCTCTGAAGTAATTCCAGAAAGCTTAGATACATTGCCACAGACAACGGCTGGCTTTTTAATATGCTCCATAATGAGCATGGATTTTCATATATTTTCCATTTCTAAAATAGATAAGATGCTTTGAAATTTGATGTACATTGAGTGACTGCTCCCTTTTCTTTTCAGTTCAAAAATTGAATCCATTTTTGCAAGTAACACTCTGTTTTTCTGGCTGTTGTTATTGTGAGCAGGGGTGTTAAGTTTTTAAATAATTTCCATTATTGGCTTCATCAATTCAAATATTGGTCATGTTGATAGTTTTTGTGTTAATCTGGACCAGTAAGTTGAATCTTACATTTGAGAGAGTGCAATTCAATTTTTGCTATAATTATTTTATGTTAATGATGGAAGTAACATCCGGACCTGTAGAGAATTTTTATAGGAGTTTATTTGAACCAAACTGACGACATATGCCAGGGAGCAAGATCTCAAGTGCTCCAGAAAATAAATTTTGCAGCTTCTTTTTATTTATTTGAAATTAAGGAGGTAAATTAAGGAAGATGATATGGAAGTGAGAAAAAGCAAGGTGCGGATTGGATTACAGGATAATTAACGAGATTATTATGTGCTGTTTTGAGGGTGGTTACAGTTTATTTCAGAGGTGTGTTAACCTAGATACCTAGATACACAGAAACAATGGACAGGGCTTGCTTAAG
>NW_017731463.1:1452080-1458651 GCF_001890085.2 Hipposideros armiger | reverse complement strand
CTGAAGGGACTGGAAAACCTGCTCCCTTCCCCTGGTGGTTGGGAGGAGGCTTCTGTTCCTGACCACACAGGCCTCTACGTAAGGATGCTCAAGGCATCACTTCTCCCCCATGACACCCCAAGATGAAAAGAGCCCCGAGTCAGAAATTGTAGCCCTTCGTAGCCTAGTCTCAGAAGTAGCATACCACTACTTCTCCCACAGACCAACTCTGGTACAATGTGGAGGCTATCCTGGGTGTGAATACCCAGAGGAGATCATTAGGGGCCATATTGGAGAGTGACGACCACAGTAGAATCTGGGCAATGGAAAGAATTTGGAAATAGGGTTGAAAAGAGGAAGCTAGACCACATGTAAACACTAGCATGAATAAAATCTCTGTCACGTGGGTCACCCATGCACATGCTGCTGGGAACAACTTACCAATAACCAAGCTCTAAGCAGAGGAGGGGACACAGAGCTCCGGATCAGTGAGGGGAGGGCTGGCCCTGCACACTTCTCACACTTGTGCCAGGTGATTTCCTTACCAAATCCCCAGAGGAAGAACAGGAAGGACTAATTCCTAAACTAAAGAATGCCTCTCCCTGCCCATGTTAATGTGTAGGCAAGTTATTTAAATTTTCTCAAGTCTAATTCCTACATTTTTAAGACAAAGCTAACGAGCCCTCTCACAATATCGGGCAAAGCAACATTTTAAAGAGGAATATGAAATCACCTTATATAAATGGCTTTTATGACTGGCAGTGAGGGGGCAGATGGGAGGTAGTAACTGTCCCCTAAAAGGGTATAAAGACCAGGCCTGACGTGCCCCTGACTCTATTCAACCCAGTGTCAGGCATGTAGTGGACACTGATGGATGTATTTTGAATTCGGGAGTGACTCATAATACCTGCTCTCCCTCTTCCCTGCATACAAGCCTTTGGATGACACTAAACACACTGGCTTAGTTTTAAAAGCACACAGGCTTTTGTCTTAGGGCTCTGACATTTGGGCCAACCAAGACATCAGGGACCAGATTCGAGCCAAGAGAACTTTGTCAGCTATCACCAGGTTCATTGATTCCTGGAATTGTTCCTGCGCTCCGGGTACTTAGCTGTTCAAGCTGAGCCTCTGTTCAGATGTATATTATTCAACTGAAACACCTGTGACAGGCATGCCCCATGGGTTCTATCTACAAACTGTAAGAGAGCAATACGTGGGGATTACTATTGATGAGAGGAGGGACATTGATTAGAGCCTTTAAGGCAGTCTCTAGTTACAAAAGCTTTACATTCATTAGGTCACTTGCTCTTTACAGAAACCTTGTAGGGTGGGTAATGATTGTCGTTAATTTATAAGCAAGATTGAAGAGTTGACTTTTGTTGATTACACAGCTAAGAGTCGAATTCTTACTTTTGACTGAAAACCTGGCATTTGCTCCACAATCCTATGCTATCTCTATGAAAGCGCATGTAATCTTTCTTTGTCAATTTATAATGCACACCAGGGTATTTTATTGCATAAAGGCCAGATTTGCGCACATCAACTAGGGGTGTGTGTGTGTGTGTGTGTGTGTGTGTGTGTGTGTGTGTGTGTGTGTGTGTGTGAAATTATTATGTAGGGGTGGAACATTTTTCTTTCTTCCCTCCTATGTTCTTTGGCTGATCTAATAATTAAATCGACATAGGCAGATTAACAAGAAAAAAACCCCAAATTCTGTATATATGGGAGCCCCATAAAAATATGAGACTCCCCAGCAGTCAGGTAAATGAAGGGGATAGGGATGTGGGGTCTCAAAGATGGGGGTGGGGTGAGGAAGCTGAGAAAAGCAGATGTTTGGTGAACAAATATTTGCCATGCCATGCAAGTAAGTCTTTTGGCTATATAAAAAAAGTTATTTTTGGTAATAGATTTCTTCCTGGTTCATGTCTCTGATCTAAGTCCTTTTAGGCAGTTAAGAGGGAGTTAAAAAGTTCTTCCTGAGTCTGCTGGGCTTCGATTGTCTTCAGTTCTAAATAATCTACACACCAAAGTACTGCAGGCTGGGGTAGCGTATTCCGCTATTCGGCTCCCTCTGAATTGATGAAACTTTTCATTTGTTCGATGTCTGCAGTGCCTCACACATCTGCCTTATCTCTGAAGCAAGCAAAAGGCAGTATATGTCTATTGTCACAGCATTTCCGAGAGATAGCTAAATATTGTCAACCATGCTAGACTGCTGGAAAAGAGTCACAACGTGGAATGTGCTGTATAAGTTCAACAAGTATAAAGCCTAGAAATACCCAGATCTGATTCTGGGCTTGAACCAGCAGACATGGTATTTTATAGATTGGGGTCCAGGGCGGGTGGGGGAGCGGGGAGTGCCTGTAATTTTAAGTGCATGTATAATTCCCATGCATAATTTTAAGATTTTAGGAGCTCCTTTGGAATTTGTCCACTGGAAAAATAGAATCAACTAGGTATTCCATCACCAAAAAGGATTTAGTCAGGAGAGAGAGNTCATTTGTGACAAAGTTTGTTTAGGTGTGGTGACCTCTGATCTCCCCTGCTCTGATAAAAGTCAGTCTTCAACTATGTATAGTGCCAGGTGGGTACTAGACTAATTGAAGGGAATTTATGACAGATTTCTTTTGGAAGATCTGTCTTTGGGCAGATAAGAGGAGTCTAAAGAAAGCTGTTTTTAAGTGCTTACTTCTCAAAACGATCAACAGGGGAAAGCAACGTGTTTTGGAGTGACACGTTCTACTACTCGGTTGAGTTGGCATTGATTTTAGCCCAGTTTCACAGACAAGGCAACTGTAGTTTGCAGAGATGGAGTTTTGCTCTGTTTTCCTCTAGGACAAGTTCTCATTTAGGAGGAGCCAGGAATGAACCCAGGTCTTCTTAATGGCAGCACAGTGCTCTCTCCTGTAACTCGGCTGCCACTCAAAGCCAGGCCCTGAGGTGAACATGGCAGTTCATGAAGGAAAGCAATTAGGATAATAGGATGAGAGAGTTAGGACTTATAATAAGCCAAGGAAGAGGAAAAACATAACCTGTTCAATGAAATAAATGTAAAGGCAAGGTGCAGAAAGTCTTTTTAAGAAATGTGCCCATCTAGAAATCTCACACCACAGAGAATTATACTGGAAAAATTTAGGGTGAAGGAAAAAGAGAAAACAAGGAGTATCATTACTGGAAAGTGGAGTCCCAGCACAGTGAGGGAATGGATGATGAGATAACACAGATAAAATGGGACAAAGGCATCATCCAAGGTGAAGATCTCACCTGTACCGAGATGTTTTGATTTTAGTGTGTTTTAGTGTCTGTCGAGACTTGTGCTAACCCCTCACTCCACTTCTCACTCATTGCTCTTGATTTTAGGTTTTTCCTAGTTATTTTACCATATGAACTTTGTAACCAATAGTTTAGCATCAGAACAAAAAAACCCCACCTTTTGGCATTTTAATTGAATTTGTTAAATTTATATAAAATTGAGAGAACTGACTTGTTTATGAAGTTGCATCATCCTATCCATTGGTTCATAGCTGCTTTTGTGTCTTTCAGGAGTATCTTGAATTTCCTTCAGGCAGTTTTTACATAATTCTTCTTAGGTTTCTTTCTTCTTTCAGGAGAGCACAGATTCAGGCAGAAACCCAACTAGTGTCCTGATTACCAGGTGAAGGCGAGGGGGTTTCATAAGAAAAAGAAGGGATAATTACATGCATAGAAGAAAAGGAATTTCTATTGATGCTAACAGGCTGAGTTACTCTTTAGCTATGCATGGCTGGTGACTGATTCTATCTTCTGAAAGCATCCATAATCATTAGTCCTTGAGGTCAGAATGTCTGATTTTTCTGTTAGCTTGACAGATAGTTGCATGGAAGACAATCTTGGTTTGGTCCAGTCCAAAGGCCGCTTTGTCTGTTTCAAACATTCCTAAATTCAAGAGCAAAACATGCAGCAGTTTGTCTGGAATGGCTGCTCTGGCTCTATTTTAAAATGGCTCCACTTATGTCAACTTTTTACACTTTAATTTTAGCTTAATAGAACATTGCTGTGTTCTCATGTCTGCATCTCTCAATTAACTCATTTCTACATCACATGTCGTGTAATCTCTAGAAAACTCTATTGTACATTCTTGAGCGCATGACAGTGAAAAAGACAAATAATGTCACAGCATTTTTATCAAAATAATTTGATCTTGTAGAACACTGGAAAGAGAACTACTAGTATAGTGTTGATTTTTGTTTTGTTTTAAGTGGAAATGGTTGGTGAGTTTTTCTAAAGCTCTTTACATTTTTCCTCCTTACATCTATTAATAATATATGAGTTCTATTAATGGATTTCCTAATGTTGAATGACCCTCGAAAACTCAGAATAAACCCAACTTGTTCATAATTTGTTGTCTTATGAATGTGATATTAGATTTTGTTTGTTTTATTTATTAATTTTTTTAAGGATTTTGACATGGACATTCAAAAGAGGGATTGGCTAGGCTAGCAGTAGACTTCTTTTTGATTTCTGTAACAAAATCTTTACTGTAAAGAATGGCAATGGTACTAATTTAGGCATACTTGTCCACAATTCAGAAAAGCCTCATGCAGAATTATGGTATGTCTCCGATGTAGAGCTCTATACTAAGGAAGGGGTAGGGTAAAGCAACATTTTACCATGAGCTAAATGTTCAAATGATGGATTACATAAAGCTCGACAGAGAACAACATCATGCCTTCACCTCTAACCCCATTCTCCTCACCGTGCATAAACGATACACACCCTGGCTGCTCTCCATTTATTTTTTCTCTGTCTCAAAGGCTGAGGGCTTGAAGGGAAACTAGCACAGCCACACAATTTGATCTAGAGCATCAAGAAAGCAACTTTAGCTAAAAAGACTTGACTCAAATACAGTTCATAACTCTTATTCGCAGTTTCACTTTCTGCAGTTTCAGGTTCCCGTGGTCAACCATGGTCTAAAAATACTGAATAGAAAATTCCAGAAATAAGTAATTCATAAGTTTTAAATTGTGTGCCATTCCGTGTAACGTGAAGACATCTCGTGCTGTCCCACTCCGTCCTGCCCAGGGCATGAATCACCCTTTTGTTCAGCGTGCACACCTCACTTCACTTAACCGTGTAGGCATTGTGTCATCTCACATCATCACAAGAAGAAGAGAGAGTAGAATATAATAACATATTTTGAGAAAGACCACATTTATATAAACTTTATTACAGAATATTATTATAATTATTCTATTTTATTAACAGTTAGTGTTGTTAATCTCTTACTGTCCCTAATCACTACATTCAACTTTAAGTATGTATGTATGAGAAAAAACATAGTGTATGTAGGGCTCAGTTCTATTGAAGTTCCAGGTATCCACTGGGGGTCCTGGAGTGTAGCCCGTGTAGATAGGGGGACGACTAGATCAGCTTAATACCTAGGTGTGTGATTTTACTAAATGTCTTCAAGTTTCAGGCGCATTGCTGATCAAATGTGGATGATAATACCTACCTCATAGGTCCATTGAGAATATATTGAGATAATATGTGTAAATTGTGTGTCGGTACCTGACACATAGTGATTGCTCAACAATTGGTAATTAAAGTCATTTTATTAACCATGCTTTCAAAAGGAGGCAAGAACATAAGGGCTAAGGTAAGGGAGTGCAGAAAAGTCGGCGGGTAGCTTTGACTTGGTATTATCAGGGAATCCTTTCGGGAATCGAAACTCTGGACTTGAGGTTTTGAAACTTAAGTATATTAGTATCTGTTTCCTGCATAACAAATGACCCCCAAATTAAGCAGCATAAAATAACCAACATTTATTATTTTTGCATAGCTTCTGAGGGTCAGGAATCTGGGAGTTGCTTCCTTGTCTCAAAGCCTCTCACGAGGTAACAGTCAAGCCATTGGCCTGGGCTGCTGTCGTCTGAAGGGACTGGAAAACCTGCTCCCTTCCCCTGGTGGTTGGGAGGAGGCTTCTGTTCCTGACCACACAGGCCTCTACGTAAGGATGCTCAAGGCATCACTTCTCCCCCATGACACCCCAAGATGAAAAGAGCCCCGAGTCAGAAATTGTAGCGCTTCGTAGCCTAGTCTCAGAAGTAGCATACCACTACTTCTCCCACAGACCAACTCTGGTACAATGTGGAGGCTATCCTGGGTGTGAATACCCAGAGGAGATCATTAGGGGCCATATTGGAGAGTGACGACCACAGTAGAATCTGGGCAATGGAAAGAATTTGGAAATAGGGTTGAAAAGAGTAAGCTAGACCACATGTAAACACTAGCATGAATAAAATCTCTGTCACGTGGGTCACCCATGCACATGCTGCTGGGAACAACTTACCAATAACCAAGCTCTAAGCAGATGAGGGGACACAGAGCTCCGGATCAGTGAGGGGAGGGCTGGCCCTGCACACTTCTCACACTTGTGCCAGGTGATTTCCTTACCAAATCCCCAGAGGAAGAACAGGAAGGACTAATTCCTAAACTAAAGAATGCCTCTCCCTGCCCATGTTAATGTGTAGGCAAGTTATTTAAATTTTCTCAAGTCTAATTCCTACATTTTTAAGACAAAGCTAACGAGCCCTCTCACAATATCGGGCAAAGC